>NC_092336.1:64327500-64627500 GCF_046630445.1 Rutidosis leptorrhynchoides | reverse complement strand
TTGTGCGTACTGCGTTACTTTATTACTCTGGAACCTTGGCACACGTGTTTTATATTCATATATACTTTAAAACGTGCCTTGGTATGATTAGAATGCTTAACTTGTCCATTGGATGCTTTATAACCGTTAGCGTTACTTGCCGTTACGATTAAAACGCGGACTGCGCGTACGTTTGACTTTTGTCGGAACCGGAACTTTTGGACAGCGAAATATTAATTATTATTTTATAATAATAATTACTTGGGCCTTTGGATGCATAATTTTATTTATTTAATTGCTAAAGCCCAATAGTTAGCCTTTTTGGACTTTTTACCTTGTTGGGCTCAAGCCCACCCTACTCTAGCTAGTGACTCAATTAATTAGCCCAAATATAATTACTAGTGGCCCATAATAATAAATAAATAAATAAATAAATAATTAGTGAGTCATGCTAGCATTATGGATAAGGATAATTAACTTTGTTACATAAGATTCTAGCAAAAGGACACACTTTAGACACCATTAGCCAAAAAGTAAACTTTTTATCCTTCCCCTCCCCCTCCATAAACCATCCACCACCACCACCCTAGATCTTGCCATGTCATCAATCCATGTGATCACTCTTTGCTTATAAATACTAGCCTTTAGCCTCTTATTTTCACACTTGATCATTTTAGTTTTTCACACACTTGTTCTTTCTCTCTTTCTTTCCTTTCTAGCATTACTTGTAAGTCTTCTTTTCCTTCTTCTTTTCCTTTTCAAATTCATGATCATCATCATCATCATTTTATGGAGATCAAAGTTCCTTTTAGCTTTGATCTTACTTATATCTTGTTGATTCAAGCATGAATCTTTCAAGAACATGGAAGATTCAAGCTTTTAGCTTGAATCTTCATAACTTTTGTAGATCTACTTCTTTTATACTTTAATCTATCTATTTTATGATAAAGATTCAAACTTTTGTTTGTAATCTTCATGCATCTTCAAGATCCAAGCTTTATGCTTCAAGATCTTCAAGAACAATCAAGATGCAAGCTTTCTAGCTTGAATCTTCATATCTTTTTGTTAGATCTAAGTTCTTTTTGCTTTGATCATGTTGTTTTGTGAAAAAGATTCAAACTTGTGTTTGTTATCTTCATATATCTTAAAGATCCAAGCTTTATGCTTCAAGATCTTCAAGAACACTTAAAGGTTCAAGCTTTCTAGCTTTGTAACCTTGTAACTTGTGTGAAATGGATCCAAGCTCTCTAGCTTAGGGTTCCATCACCTCTTTTGACTTAGATTGTGTTCATACTTGTTAAATTGATGTAAAGTTTGTAACTTTAGTTGTTATTGTGACTTGTATTAGTGTTAAGACTAAGGATATGATGTAACCTTGGTTCATCATCCATCTAAGACTCATGAATGAGTTCTATTCTTACTTGGTCTTAAAATATTGTGTATTGATGGTGAATCTTGGTCAAAAGTGATGCTAAACCATCAACGAGTTGTACACTTGAAGCTACAAGCATCAAGGATGAGAACCGTGATGAGCATCGAGCACCAAGAACCCCACCAGAGCACTTGTCCACTGATTTTTGTATCTTATCAGACCACCTGGGCTACTGGAAAGTTGATTTTCAGTTAGTTCGGTTCGAGTAGATGATTTTCCGTTTAGGCCTCGTCTTAATCCGAGTTACGGTTTAGGATTTATGGCCCTCCGAGAGTCACTACACCCTATTAACGTTGTGCTGAAATTTCTGACCTACTCGCACTTAAACCGTCGCCACGGTCAAACGAAGACGAGTTAGGTCCTAAAAATTGGTCAGCTGTTAGGGAACTCATATACGGAGTCATAGCCACTGACCATGCGTCTTTTAGATTTACGTAGAGGTCGTAGCAGCTGACCGAAGTCAGCCTATTGTTTCGATCTCTATTCTTGTCAAACTCACTTAGCTTTTATGATGATGAATGATGATGATGATGACACTTAAACTTATTTTATGCACTATTAGAACTTATTAAGACAACCTACTGACCTAGTAACCTTTGATTTAGGTTGACGACCTTTCGGACCGACTTACTACTTGCGTACTTTCATTACCGACTTTACCGCTTTTATCACTGTGAGTTATAGCATCTCTTTTTACTACTTTTACTATTTTGGGACTGAGAATACATGCGCTTTTTACGTTTTACATACTAGGCACGAGTACTTAAACTTTGTATGTATGTGGGTTATATAACGGCATAAACATTCCCTTTAGCACGGTAACGTTTAGTCATTGGTTTTTGAACCGGTGAACGCGAATCTTAGATATGGATCCATAGGGTTTGACATCCCCACTCGGGCTAGTCGCGCTAGCATTTAACGGGTGTTTAATACTTCGTAAGTCATACGCACTTGCCAAGTGCACTTTCAGGGGGTTATAAACGTTAAGTCTAGTTACCGGGTGCCCACGGTTATACATATACTTATTCATACTGATTTGAACATACTGTTTTGATACGCTGTTTGCAGCACTGAAATCTCGTGGCCTACGTTACATTACTGATACAAACAAACTATAGCTCACCAACATTCGTGTTGACTTTTTAAGCATGTAATTCTCAGGTTCTTAGACGATGTTTCTTCCGCTGTTAGCCTTGCTATTCTAGTCTCGGTGTATAGACTTGCTGTTACAGACTTGCTGTGTTAGACTTCCGCTGCATTACTTAGAGATGTCTCAAGCATAGAACTTTTACTTTGCATTCGCAACTTATGTTATTTTCAGAACAATAGCTTTGTAATGACCTTAGTATCATGTACTAATGTTAATGTTTCCTATTCATCTTTTGTAAAAACGTTATCTTTTATGAATGCATATCGGTTTTCAAACAGCATATAGTGTTTGACCTTGTAATGATCCTGTTGTTGATGTACCGTACACGATGATTTTGTACGGGGCGTCACATACGGGATCCATCTTGTATAATTAGGGAGATGATTTTTGATATGAAATAGATTATAAAATTTAGATTGGTACTCTTCAATACATAATTTACATATGTATATATAATACCAAAATTCCATAAATCACGGAGGAATTTTCGAAAGATGTCAGGAAAAGTTTACAGTAACAGATACGCTAAGATATGAATTAGCAGATACGCTAAGATACGAATTTTGTCTATACACTATTCATGCAATCAATACAGTAAAACGTGTCTACACTAAGAATGATAAGCATGTAATTTCCGACAAGAAATGATAAGAAAAACTTTTGGACATGCAGACACGGTCGAAGTCCAGACTTACTAATGCATCCTAACAACTATCAGTTAGACACACTAATGCAAGACCTGGTTCGCTAGGACCAACGCTCTGATACCAACTGTGACGATCGCTCCAAATCCATATGGACGAACACGTCATTCATCGATTTCATTGCGAGGTATTTGACCTCTATATGATACTTTTTATAAACATTGCATTCTTTTGAAAAGGCAAACCATATATGAATATTTAAATCAAAGGTTTTCGACATCTGATGATTTCTACATATAGACAATCACCGTAAATAATAGTTTACAACAGTACTTCCGTTGACAATGCAGTCAAAATAAGACACATGGTGATGATTTGGTGAATGCAACGTTTTCTTGAAAAATATGCCATGTAAGACTCCATGCACATAGCTTGTCTATCATATAAGCAAACAGCGGAAGACTTCTAGGAACCTGAGAATAAACATGCTAACAAGTGTCAACACAAAGGTTGGTGAGTTCATAGTTTTAATGTTGCGCATAATCTGTATATAAAGGTGGATCACAAGATTTCAGTTATTTCATCCAGAAACGTTTATCAAAATATTCTACAAAATTAAGCACCCTGGTAACTAAACTTAACGTATATATAATTTATACCCTTTGTATAATCATCTTAATAATACACGTAAACCAACGTGTACGCTTCTCAAATAGCATACGTCCGTTAAAAGGCTAGTGCTCTAGCTCGGACGGGGATATCAAGCCCTATGGATCCATATACAACTACTCGCGCCCACCAGTTCTTATAACCGGCAGTTACTAGTTACCAAAGCTAAGGGATTTTCGGTTCAAACTCGGTGTAGAATTTAGTATGTACTTGTATCCATTGCGTTTAAAATAAAGTGCATGTATTCTCAGCCCAAAAATATAGATTGCGAAAGCAATTAAAAAGGGAGCAAATGAAACTCACCTTAGCAGCATATAAAGTCGTTCACCAAAATGTAACCGAAACTCAGATTACCAAATAACCGTAGATCTTAACCTAGAGAACATATGTTGGTCAATAGATGTCTATCAAGCTAGATCAGGTCATAGTGTATCACAATCCTAATGCCCGAGATCGACATACAAAAGTTATCCAAAGTCGTTTCAAAAAGTCAATTTTGACAGTAGTTCAACAAAACGAGACGTACCTTATATAAGGATTCATTTACTCGGTTGGTAATATTCAAAAATTCATTTTATCAATCTCGTAAACAAGTTGTTTAAATCTTAATTGCCGATTCAAAAGCAATTTCAATTAACGTCAATCATAATTCAGTTGATCATATCTTTTAATCCGTTTATCGAAACTATTCGGTGTCTAAAAGAAAAGTTATTGATTTTTCGCCAGCTTTTCAAAAACATGTATATCATATACCTTTTACCAGTAATATATGTATTTAATTCGTGATTCATCATAAACTGTTTAACGACGAAATTTAGCATACAAGCTTGTATAAATATATATACTCGAGCACTATACATGGATACACTTTTAGTATATAAAAGATAAAATATAAATGCTTACGTATCAATATTGTGATTCAATATTTCAGAAAAGTACGTAGACGTAACGGAGATGATAAACACTAGGTTTGATTCATAAATATACCCTCGAACATTACCCATAATTTCCTTAGCTCTATTCCGCTTGAAAACCCATTTTGAAAGTGACACGCTCATAACCTCGTCGTAATATTTTATGTATAATAATAATACTACTAATTAAGATTAATAATAATAATAATATTAATCTTAATAATAATAATAATAATAAGATTAATAATAATATTAATCTTAATAATAATAATAATAATAATAATAATAATAATAATAATAATAATAATAATAATAATAATAATAATAATAATAATAATAAATAATAATAAATATAATACGGAGTAATATAGATAATATGTGTGTATATGAATTAAGCCAGAACTCGATCAATTTATAGAACCTTTTCTGAAAAAGTACCCCATGCGATCGCATGGGATTTGTGCTTTAAGGCCATGCGATCGCATGGCACCTTGGGACAGCTCACAAATTTTTAACTTTTTGTTTGTCGACATAATTTTATATTAAATATATAATATATTTAATTTATATAATTAATTATATATTATATTAAATTCACATGCATAGTTGACTTGTAATTTTCGTTCCGATGACTCGTACAATGTCACTCGACTTATGTCCCGGTTCCGGTTTCTCGAACGCATTTTCATACGCTTAGAAAACTTGCAATTTACGTTTTGTGACTCGTACTTTTGTCAAAATATAGTCTTAAATTATTAATAAACTATATCATTCAAAGTGTATCTTAAACTTCAAGTGTTTTGGTCATTTACTTCTATAAATCATTGTCTCGCTATTTGTTAATATATATATATATATATATATATATATATATATATATATATATATATATATATATATATATATATATAATAACAAATCGTTTTATGACCAAGTTAATATATATTTTCAACATTCATAAACCAGTTTTAAATATACGTCGCAAGTTATTCATACAATTAATATTCAGACTTATCATATATATTCAAATAAATATTTAAACCAATAAGTTTAATGTACGGTATCAAACAATTAATACATTGTTACGTTTTCAAGTTATAGTATATATATATGTATCTATATACATATAATTGTTCGCGAATCATCGAGAACAACCGAAAGGTATTTGAATATATGAAAGTAGTTCAAAAATTTTGAGATTCAGTTTTACAGACTTTGCTTATCGCGTCGGAAATATTAATCATACAAAGATTAAGTTTAAATTTGGTCAGAAATTTCCGGGTCATCACATTAATTGTCATAACCCGTCCTTAACCATAAGAACGTGTTAGATAACGTATGATTTCATTGCGAGGTATTGACCTCTATATGCGACATTTTTAAAAGAGAAACTGCATATATTATACATTACAAACCATAACCATTATTTTTGTTACAAGCTTTAGACAATAAAAAGATGATTATCGTTTAGCGATAATCTTCGACTTACAAACTTTACATATAATGATAACAACACGATTTCGAGCATATTTTACAACACAAATCCTTGGGTATGCAGTTTTATTTTTGACACAAATATGCGTACGCAAGATCCTGCTCAAATTCAACATAATGCAGCGGAAGCTTTAGTAATCACCTGAGAATAGACATGTTTTAAAAGGTCAACATAAAGTTGGTGAGATATAGGTTTAATGCCGGCAGCAATATATATATATAGACCACAAGATTTCGTATATAAACAGTTTAATAAAAATATTCTAAGTGGTTGAGCACTTGGTAACCATACTTAACATTTAATCACGTCGCATATTCCCTTTATTATGAAATCTTACTACACCGTACCAAGTGTAGTCACGAAACGAAGTACTGTGCAACCGTTGAATACTGGTCGTCCAGTCCGGTTGGGGTTGTCAGGCCCGATAGATCTATCAACAGGATTCGCGTTTACAATACCGCTGTAAATAACAGTTACCAAGCTACAGGGAAGTATGCCAGTGGTACAACTCAACGTAGAATATATTTTTCAGTTACTTGTGTCCATAACGTAAAACATAAAATACATGTATTCTCATCCCGAAATATTTAGAGTTTAAAAGTGGGACTATATACTCACTTTCGTCTTGAAGATATATATATAATTTGACTTGGTCTCCGGTTGATATCACGAACCTATCCATATATAATATATCAATACCTTTTCTTTTTAAACAAACGTCACATATATATACTTGTTATACTTTTAATACTTTGAATAATTCCTTAGTCCGTAGTTAGCAGTTCGTTGTTAGTAATTCAATTTTAATGGTTCATTTTTAGATGTTTAGTATACCCGCAATGAAATAAATAAAACCCCCAACGAAATAAATAAAACCCCATCGTATATGTATTGGTCGAGATTAATCTTGACCCATGGTACCGGTGTTGTCAAATGACGTGTTGCGTACATAAAGTACCGGTGTTGTCAAATGACGTGTTGCGTACAATCATGGGATCTTATGATTAATCTTCTCGTGTTGTTTACGGGTGATCCTGAACCATATAAAATTGAATTATAAGTACATATATATAAAATATCATGTTAACTTAAAAAGATGTGATTTATTTAATTTTTCCCAATTATTTTCGTGGCTAAACTAGTCTTGGATATCCGATTTTGTTTCGGTCATAGTTTCTTCGTTACAACTCCGTTTTCGTTGATTCAACTTGCCATCTCCTTGGATCGAGTCCCTCTTTAAGACTATGAACTGTAAATACCTTAGTTTGTATTCAAAATCACACGGCATAGGTCAAACTTTAGTGAAACTTATGAAGTTAATCATTTTCCATCATGTAAACAACCTTAAATGATTATTTTTCTAAAAATACTTATACTTTGAGTTAAATCATGAAATTTTTATGTGTTATCATATTCATAGTAAAAATCATTTTTCCAGAAAATAAACCTCCAATTCAAAGTTTAAGATGGTTTTTAATTATCCAACCCAAAACAGCCCCCGGTGGCACTCCGACGTCGTAAAAACAGTTTTTAAGATAACCTTTGAAAAACCAAGTTATACCTTGTTAAATTAGCATATATTTAAGTTATATTACAGGTCTTGGAGTATTTTAAAAGTTAAGTTAGAAGGATCTATTTAGTTTGCAAACAAGTTTGAAAACATTCAAACTATGTTCTTGTTGTTAAAATTTTATACCACAAAATAAGATAGCTATATATATATGAATCGAATAAGGTTATGAACATAGATTCTACCTCAAGTTCCTTGGACAAGGTTGTTGTAAAAGAGGAGTAAGAACCTAGAACCAAAAGGGTGATGGAAGTGGATGAAAGATTGGAAGTAAGTTGGTGTTCTTGGAAGGATTTCTTGAAGTGTTTTTGTAAGGTTTTCTTATGAGGTTTAAGTGTTGTTTTTGAAGCTAAATGATGGGGAAAATGCTTGGAGATGATCAAGTATGAAGTTAAGAGTATTTTGAGAGAGAAATGGAAGTGTAAGTATGAGAAAATGGGGTGAAGAAATGGTGTGCATGCATAAAAACGTTTTTAGGTTATAAAGGAAAAAAAAGATACCTAACTTTGTTTTCTTGCTAAATAATTCATGCTACTTGACAAATGGTTGGTTCCACATGTTTCTTAATCATTTAAGGCTGCTAAGGAGCAGATTTTTATTGGTATATACCAATAGTAAATACATCTAGAAGCTGCGTATGATACGGGTACATATACCCTAGGTATACGTATAGAAATCTTTGAGAAAACGGAACGAGGATTCAAATATAGTTATCTTTTGTAAATATACTTATATTGTTTTATGTATTTAAGTCTTTAAAAGTGATTAAATACATTACTTATACGATATATGTATAAACATTATAGGTCATAAGTATTTAAGTCAAATAACGTTACGTATGGTTATCGTTTTGAAAACTTAAGTTAGTAGTTTCAAAATATACTTATAACTTATTGTTATTAATACAAAATGAGATATTAAAACATTCTTAGGTCATGTTAAATATGTATATATACATATATATACACAAACGTATAATTATCATATATTGTATAGTTCGTGATATCATCGGTCAAACTAGACGGTCAAACGTTGTGTAAAACTCTTTTCGAAAAACATAAGTCTCGACAATTTGGATTGCTTATCATGTTGGTAAGGTTTATTTTATGTAAATATTAATCTTATAAGTATAGAACGATCGAAAAAGTGCGGGTCGTTACATTAATCCTTATAACTTAACTTTTAAAATCAACTAAACACATGTTCTATATCTATATGATATGCTAACTTAATGATTTAAAACCTGGAAACACGAAGAACACCGTAAAACCGGACATACGCCGTCGTACTGAAACCGGGGGCTGTTTTGGGTTAGATAATTAAAAACTATGATAAACTTTGATTTAAAAGTTATCCTTCTGGGAAAATGATTTTTCTTATGAACATGAAACTATATCCAAAAATCATGGTTAAACTCAAAGTGGAAGTATGTTTTTCAAAATGGTCATCAAGACGTCGTTCTTTCGACTGAAATGACTACCTCTTACAAAAACAACTTGTAACTTGTATTTACGACTATAAACTTATACTTTTTCTGTTTAGTTTCATAAATTTCAGTTCATTATGAAACCATAGTGTGACGCCCCGTACAAAATTAACGTGTACGGATCGTCAACAACAGGATCATTAGAAGGTCAAACACTATATGCTATTTTAAATAAGTTTGCATTCATCAAAAGAGGTAACGTCTTTACCGACATCAAATGTTTTACAAACGATAGTATGCTTCTATGAATAGAAAGCAATTAACATAAGTACGAGACACGAGGGCCATTACAAATTCATTGTTTAAAAGTAACATAGATCATGAATGCAAGATAAATGTTTCATGCAGAGACATCTCTAACAAAAGCAGCGGGAGTCTACATAGCAAGACTACTACAGCGGAAGCATCAAACCTCTAAGCACCTGAGAAAACATGCTTAAAAACATCAACATGAATATTGGTGAGCTATAGTTTAAATCGTAACAGTAATGTAATGTAGGCCACAAGATTTCGTATTTCAAAATAGTATGAAAGGTATATGCTTAACCGTGGGCACTTGGTAACTAACTTAACGTAATATCACCCCCTAAAAGTACACTTGGTGAGTGCGTAAGTTTACGAAGTATTAAACACCCGTTAAATGCTAGCGCGACTGTAGTGACTCGAACTTTTCCATATTTATATATATATTAAATGAAATTGTTATTTACATGATTAAGTGTTTCCAACATGTTAAGCAATCAAACTTGTTAAGACTTGATTAATTGAAATAGGTTTCATATAGACAATTGACCACCCAAGTTGACCGGTGATTCACGAACGTTAAAGCTTGTAAAAACTATACGATGACATATATATGTTTATATATATAGTTAACATGATTTTATTATAAGTATGTATCTCATTAGGTATTTTAACAATGAGTTATATACATAAAAATGAGACTATTAATTTAAGAAACTCGAAAACGATATATATAACGATTATCGTTATAACAACATCTTACTAGGTACATATGAATCATATTAAGATATTGATACACTTGGTTAATTATGTTAAATGATAAGTAAATATATTATTAAGTGTATTAACAATGAAATACATATGTAAAAATAAGACTACTAACTTAATGATTTCGAAACGAGACATATATGTAACGATTATCGTTGTAATGACATTTAACTGTATATATATCATACTAAGATATATTATATATCATAATATCATGATAATATAACAATTTAACATCTCATTTGTTATAATAAACAATGGGTTAACAACATTCAACAAGATCGTTAACCTAAAGGTTTCAAAACAACATTTACATGTAACGACTAACGATGACTTAACGACTCAGTTAAAATGTATATACATGTAGTGTTTTAATATGTATTCATACACTTTTGAAAGACTTCAAGACACTTATCAAAATACTTCTACTTAACAAAAATGCTTACAATTACATCCTCGTTCAGTTTCATCAACAATTCTACTCGTATGCACCCGTATTCGTACTCGTACAATACACAGCTTTTAGATGTATGTACTATTGGTATATACACTCCAATGATCAGGTCTTAGTAGCCCATGTGAGTCACCTAACACATGTGGGTACCATCATTTGGAAACTAGCATGAAATATCTCATAAAATTACAAAAATATGAGTAATCATTCATGACTTATTTACATGAAAACAAAATTACATATCCTTTATATCTAATCCATACACCAACGAACAAAAACACCTACAAACACTTTCATTCTTCAATTTTCTTAATCTAATTGATCTCTCTCAAGTTCTATCTTCAAGTTCCAAGTGTTCTTCAAAAATTCCAAAAGTTCTAGTTTCATAAAATCTAGAATACTTCCAAGATTGCAAGTTTACTTCCAAGTTTTCTAAATCCATTCCAAGTAATCATCCAAGATCAAGAAACCTTTGTTACTTACAGTAGGTTATCTTTATAATACAAGGTAATAATCATATTCAAACTTTAATTCAATTTCTATAACTATAACAATCTTATTTCGAGTGGAAATCTTACTTGAAATTGTTTTCGTGTCATGATTCTGCTTCAAGAACTTTCAAGTCATCCAAGGATCCTTTGAAGCTAGATCTATTTTTCTCATTTCCAGTAGGTTTATCCAAGGAACTTGAGGTAGTAATGATGTTCATAACATCATTCGATTCATACATATAAAGCTATCTTATTCGAAGGTTTAAACTTGTAATCATTAGAACATAGTTTAGTTAATTCTAAACTTGTTCGAAAATAAAAGTTAATCCTTCTAACTTGTCTTTTAAAATCAACTAAACACATGTTCTATATCTATATGATATGCTAACTTAATGATTTAAAACCTGGAAACACGAAAAACACCGTAAAACTGGATTTACGCCGTCGTAGTAACACCGCGGGCTGTTTTGGGTTAGTTAATTAAAAACTATGATAAACTTTGATTTAAAAGTTGTTATTCTGGGAAAATAATTTTTATTATGAACATGAAACTATATCCAAAAATTATGGTTAAACTCAAAGTGGAAGTATGTTTTCTAAAATGGTCATCTAGACGTCGTTCTTTAGACTGAAATGACTACCTTTACAAAAATGACTTGTAACTTATTTTTTGGACTATAAACCTATACATTTTTTGTTTATATTTATAAAATAGAGTTCAATATGAAACCATAGCAATTTGATTCACTCAAAACGGATTTAAAATGAAGAAGTTATGGGTAAAACAAGATTGGATAATTTTCTCATTTTAGCTACGTGAAAATTGGTAACAAATCTATTCCAACCATAACTTAATCAACTTGTATTGGATATTATGTAATCTTGAGATACCATAGACACGTATACAATGTTTCGACCTATCATGTCGACACATCTATATATATTTCGGAACAACCATAGACACTCTATATGTGAATGTTGGAGTTAGCTATACAGGGTTGAGGTTGATTCCAAAATATATATAGTTTGAGTTGTGATCAATACTGAGATACGTATACACTGGGTCATGGATTGATTCAAGATAATATTTATCGATTTATTTCTGTACATCTAACTGTGGACAACTAGTTATACGTTACTAACGAGGACAGCTGACTTAATAAACTTAAAAATCAAAATATATTAAAAGTGTTGTAAATATATTTTGAACATACTTTGATATATATGTATATATTGTTATAGGTTCGTGAATCAACCAGTGGCCAAGTCTTACTTCCCGACGAAGTAAAAATCTGTGAAAGTGAGTTATAGTCCCACTTTTAAAATCTAATATTTTGGGATGAGAATACATGCAGGTTTTATAAATGATTTACAAAATAGACACAAGTACGTGAAACTACATTCTATGGTTGAATTATCGAAATCGAATATGCCCCTTTTTATTAAGTCTGGTAATCTAAGAATTAGGGAACAGACACCCTAATTGACGCGAATCCTAAAGATAGATCTATTGGGCCTAACAAACCCCATCCAAAGTACCGGATGCTTTAGTACTTCGAAATTTATATCATATCCGAAGGGTGTCCCGGAATGATGGGGATATTCTTATATATGCATCTTGTTAATGTCGGTTACCAGGTGTTCACCATATGAATGATTTTTATCTTTATGTATGGGATGTGTATTGAAATATGAAATCTTGTGGTCTATTGTTACGATTTGATATATATAGGTTAAACCTATAACTCACCAACATTTTTGTTGACGTTTAAAGCATGTTTATTCTCAGGTGAATACTAAGAGCTTCCGCTGTTGCATACTAAAATAAGGACAAGATTTAGAGTCCATGTTTGTATGATATTGTGTAAAAACTGCATTCAAGAAACTGATTTCGATGTAACATATTTATATTTTAAACCATTATGTAATGGTCGTGTGTAAACAGGATATTTTAGATTATCATTATTTGATAATCTACGTAAAGCTTTTTAAACCTTTATTTATGAAATAAAGGTTATGGTTTGTTTTAAAAATGAATGCAGTCTTTGAAAAATGTCTCATATAGAGGTCAAAACCTCGCAACGAAATCAATTAATATGGAATGTTTTTAATCAATAAGAACGGGACATTTCAGTTGGTATCAGAGCGTTGGTCTTAGAGAACCAGAAAATTTGCATTAGTGTGTCTTATCGAGTTTGTTAGGATGCATTAGTGAGTCTGGACTTCGACCGTGTTTTCTTTAAAAATGATTGCTTAACATTTTTGTTAGAAACTATATATTATTAACATGTATATATTATGTGATATATTAATCTCTTAACATGTTTGATATTGTGTGATAGATGTCTACCTCTAGCACAAATCCCATTGACTCACCTAATAATAACGAAGAGTCGAATATATATTGGACTGATTCACAAGTTCCCGAAGAGGAACCGGAAGAAGAATCAGAACCGGAAGAGGAGGAACCGGAGGAGGAACCGGAGGAGAAAATAGAACCGGTGGGGGAAATAATAAAACGGTTAAGTAAAAGAAAATCCTCAACCAACCGACCAAGGTTAATTATGGTCAATGGTGTTTCCGCCAAGGAAGCAAAATATTGGGAGGATTACCAATTCTCCGATGAATCGGATTCCGACGAGAATTCCGATGATGTTATAGAAATTACCCCAACTGAATTTAAAAAAGCAAAAGAAAATAATAAGGGAAAGGGCATAAAAATAGAGAAATCTAATTCCAACCCCGATGAACTTTATATGTATCGTCAACCCCCGAAGCCCTTAAGTTGTAACAATGACCCGGGAACCTCTAGACCACCAGGTTTTTCTAAACCGTTGTGGAAAACGACAGCTCGTATTAGGGGAACATCATATATCCCTAGAAACTTGGCAAAATGAACCAAAACCGAAGAAGAAGAAACGAGCGAGTCGGAATAAGATAGTTGTATTCGTGTGGTGTAATATATGTAATATAGTGTGCTTATGCTTTATGATATATGTAAAAATTGCTTGTATTAATAAGTATTTTTTTTATGAATCTAACTCTTGTCTAGTTTACAGTATAAAAACACAAAATGGATAGACAACCCAATATTTTAAGAGACCTACCAGGAGACATGATTGATGAAATCTTGTCTAGAGTCAGTCAGAATTCTTCGGCACAACTATTTACGGCGAAATCAGTTTGTAAGACATTCGAAGAACGTTCCAAGAATGTCTTGGTTTATAAGAGACTTTCGTTTGAAAGATGGGGGATATCACATTGGGAAACCTGTAAGTTACGATGTGTTTACTTTGACGCATATATTGCGGAGAACCCAAATGCTATTTTACGCAACGGGTTAAGAAATTATTTTGACTCAATGTATCCGAATATAGGACTTCATGATTTAGAAAAAACGGCTAACATGCAACATAAAGAAGCATGCTTTGCTTACGGGTTAGTAATGTTCGCTTCTCACCAAAGTGAGAAAAAGAACATCGGGCTACATCTATTAAACAAAACGTTCCCACAAGTGACGGAGTCGGTAATTGGGGTAAGAAATGAGGTTTTTAGGTTATTATGAGACTGTTGGTCATTACGTAACCCTCATCCCTTTGACGACGTTACAACACGCTGTCTTATCAACGGCCATAACGGTTATGTTCCACAAGACCAAGGATGGGAAGTAGTCCTAGTAAAACCAGAATGCATGACTTATTTCTGAACGTATGAATTACGTGTCTTTATTGCCTTTGCTGAACGACTTGTGTACTAGCTAGAATTATCTTCACAACTATCTTGTATCAAAGTTATTGTGTGCTATATTTCATGCTTTATGTAAAATAAGCGGTATTGTAAGTTTGTAAAATATTGTATAAAAGTTTGAAAGCGAAATATTATTATAATCAGTTTTTCATATAGAATTGTAGTAGTTGAATTGTATATTAGCTACTAAGTATGAACTTAACGGGTAGTGACTACCCGAAATTAAACTTATAAAACGCTAATATGAAGAAAAAGCTTTTATAAATGAGTTCATATTATGCTACGAAATACTATTAACTACTCTTAATATTCTGTATGATTAACTTGTTCCATTTGACTATTTTGAAGGAAATGGCACCGACTACTCGACACACCGTGAATATGAATGAAGAGGAATTCCGTACTTTTCTAGCTTCAAACATAGCCGCAGTACAGGCTGCGCTACATACCAACAATAACCTTGGATCTAGCAGTACAGGAAATCGTGTAGGATGCACCTACAAAGAATTCACTGCCTGCAAACCTTTGGAATTTGATGGAACCGAAGGACCGATCGGATTGAAACGGTGGACTGAGAAGGTCGAATCGGTGTTTGCCATAAGTAAGTGTACTGAAGAGGACAAAGTGAAGTACTCTACGCATACCTTCACAGGTTCTGTATTAACATGGTGGAATACCTATCTAGAGCAAGTGGGACAAGATGATGTGTACGCACTACCGTGGTCAGCATTCAAGCACTTGATGAACGAGAAGTACCGTCCCAGAACCGAGGTCAATAAGCTCAAGACAGAACTTAGTGGGTTACGAACCCAAGGATTTGATATTACCACGTACGAAAGACGATTCACAGAATTGTGCCTATTGTGTCCGGGAGCATTCGAAGATGAGGAAGAGAAGATCGACGCGTTTGTGAAAGGATTACCGGAAAGAATCCAAGAAGATATAAGTTCACACGAGCCCGCATCCATACAACAGGCATGTAGAATGGCTCACAAACTAGTGAACCAGATTGAGGAAAGAATTAAAGAACAGACGGCTGAAGAGGCCAATGTGAAGCATGTCAAAAGAAAGTGGGAGGAAAACGGTGATAAGAATCACCAATACAACAACAACAGCAATTACAATAATAATCGCAACAATTATCCCAACAATCGCAACATCAATCGCAACTACAACAAACGGCCCAACAACAACAACAACAACAACAACAACAACAACAACAACAACAACAACAACAGCAACTACAACAATCATCCCAACAACAATAACAACCGCAACAACAACAACAATCAGAAGCAGCTATGCCAAAGGTGTGAAAAGTATCACTCGGGGTTCTGCACCAAATTTTGCAACAAGTGTAAAAGAAATGGTCATAGCGCGACAAAGTGTGAGGTCTACGGACCAGGGGTTAACAGAACGAATGGAACAAATGGCGTCGGAACGAGTAATGGCGGAGTAAGTAGTGTCGGAGCAAGTTATGCCAATGTAGTTTGTTATAAATGTGGAAAACCGGGCCACATTATTAGAAATTTCCCGAACCAGGAGAACACGAATGGATAAGGCCGCGGAAAAGTTTTCAATATTAATGCGGCAGAGGCACAGGAAGACCCGGAGCTTGTTACGGGTACGTTTCTTATTGATAATAAATCTGCTTACGTTTTATTTGATTCGGGTGCGGATAGAAGCTATATGAGTAGAGATTTTTGTGCTAAATTAAGTTGTCTATTGACGCCGTTGGATAGTAAATTTTTACTCGAATTAGCAAACGGTAAATTAATTTCAGCAGATAATATATGCCGGAATCGAGAAATTAAACTGGGTAGCGAAATATTTAAGATTGATTTGATACCAGTAGAGTTAGGGAGTTTTGATGTAATAGTTGGCATGGACTGGCTGAAGAAGGTGAAAGCAGAGATCGTATGTTATAAAAATGCAATTCGCATTGTACGAGAAGAAGGAGAACCCTTAATGGTGTACGGAGAAAAGGGCAACATGAAGCTACATCTTATTAGTAATTTGAAGGCACAAAAACTAATAAGAAAAGGTTGCTATGCTGTTCTAGCACACGTCGAGAAAGTACAAACTGAAGAAAAGAGCATCAATGATGTTCCCGTCGCAAAAGAATTTCCCGATGTATTTCCGAAAGAATTACCGGGATTACCCCCACATCGATCCGTTGAATTTCAAATAGATCTTATACCAGGAGCTGCACCAATAGCTCGTGCTCCTTACAGACTCACACCCAGCGAGATGAAAGAACTGCAAAGCCAATTACAAGAACTTTTAGAGCGTGTTTTCATTCGACCAAGCACATCACCGTGGGGAGCTCCTGTTTTGTTTGTCAAGAAGAAAGATGGTACATTCAGGTTGTGTATCGACTATCGAGAGTTGAACAAACTTACCATCAAGAACCGCTACCCACTACCGAGAATCGACGACTTATTTGATCAACTACAATGTAGTGACCCGAACTTTTCCATGTTTATATATATTAAATGAAATTGATATTTACATGATTAAGTATTTCCAACATGTTAAGCAATCAAACTTGTTAAGACTTGATTAATTGAAATAGGTTTCATATAGACAATTGACCACCCAAGTTGACCGGTGATTCACGAACGTTAAAACTTGTAAAAACTATACGATGACATATATATGGTTATATATATAGTTAACATGATTTTATTATAAGTATGTATCTCATTAGGTATTTTAACAATGAGTTATATACATAAAAATGAGACTATTAATTTAAGAAACTCGAAAACGATATATATAACGATTATCGTTATAACAACGTCTTACTAGGTACATATGAATCATATTAAGATATTGATACACTTGGTTAATTATGTTAAATGATAAGTAAATATATTATTAAGTGTATTAACAATGAAATACATATCTAAAAATAAGACTACTAACTTAATGATTTCGAAACGAGACATATATGTAACGATTATCGTTGTAACAACATTTAACTGTATATATATCATACTAAAATATATTATATATCATAATATCATGATAATATAACAATTTAACATCTCATTTATTATAATAAACAATGGGTTAATAACATTCAACAAGATCGTTAACCTAAAGGTTTCAAAATAACATTTACATGTAATGACTAACGATGACTTAACGACTCAGTTAAAATGTATATACATGTAGTGTTTGAATATATATTCATACACTTTTGAAAGACTTCAAGACACTTATCAAAATACTTCTACTTAACAAAAATGCTTACAATTACATCCTCGTTCAGTTTCATCAACAATTCTACTCGTATGCACCCGTATTCGTACTCGTACAATACACAGCTTTTAGATGTATGTACTATTGGTATATACACTCCAATGATCAGATCTTAGCAGCCCATGTGAGTCACGTAACACATGTGGGAATCATCATTTGGCAACTAGCATAAAATATCTCATAAAATTACAAAAATATGAGTAATCATTCATGACTTATTTACATGAAAACAAAATTACATATCCGTTATATCTGATCCATACACCAACGACCAAAAACACCTACAAACACTTTCATTCTTCAATTTTCTTCATCTAATTGATCTCTGTCAAGTTCTATCTTCAAGTTCTAAGTGTTCTTCATAAATTCCAAAAGTTCTAGTTTCATAAAATCAAGAATACTTCCAAGATTGCAAGTTTACTTCCAAGTTTTCTAAATCCATTCCAAGTAATCATCCAAGATCAAGAAACCTTTGTTACTTACAGTAGGTTATCTTTCTAATACAAGGTAATAATCATATTCAAACTTTAATTTAATTTCTATAACTATAACAATCTTATTTCGAGTGGAAATCTTACTTCAAATTGTTTTCGTGTCATGATTCTGCTTCAAGAACTTTCAAGCCATCCAAGGATCCTTTGAAGCTAGATCTATTTTTCTCATTTCCAGTAGGTTTATCCAAGGAACTTGAGGTAGTAATGATGTTCATAACATCATTCTATTCATACATATAAAGCTATCTTATTCGAAGGTTTAAACTTGTAATCACTAGAACATAGTTTAGTTAATTCTAAACTTGTTCGCAAATAAAAGTTAATCCTTCTAACTTGACTTTTAAAATCAACTAAACACATGTTCTATATCTATATGATATGCTAACTTAATGATTTAAAACCTAGAAACACGAAAAACACCGTAAAACCGGATTTACGTCGTCGTAGTAACACCGCGGGCTGTTTTGGGTTAGTTAATTGAAAACTATGATAAACTTTGATTTAAAAGTTGTTATTCTGGGAAAAAGATTTTTATTATGAACATGAAACTATATCCAAAAATTATGGTTAAACTCAAAGTGGAAGTATGTTTTCTAAAATGGTCATCTAGACGTCGTTCTTTCGACTGAAATGACTACCTTTACAAAAACGGCTTGTAACTTATTTTTCCGACTATAAACCTATACTTTTTCTGTTTAGATTCATAAAATAGAGTTCAATATGAAACCATAGCAATTTGATTCACTCAAAACGGATTTAAAATGAAGAAGTTATGGGTAAAACGAGATTGGATAATTTTTCTCATTTTAGCTACGTGAAAATTGGTAACAAATCTATTCCAACCATAACTTAATCAACTTGTATTGTATATTATGTAATCTTGAGATACCATAGACATGTATACAATGTTTCGACCTATCATGTCGACACATCTATATATATTTCGGAACAACCATAGACACTCTATATGTGAATGTTGGAGTTAGCTATACAGGGTTGAGGTTGATTCCAAAATATATATAGTTTGAGTTGTGATCAATACTGAGATATGTATACACTGGGTCGTGGATTGATTCAAGATAATATTTATCGATTTATTTCTGTACATCTAACTGTGGACAACTAGTTGTAGGTTACTAACGAGGACAGCTGACTTAATAAACTTAAAACATCAAAATGTATTAAAAGTGTTGTAAATATATTTTGAACATACTTTGATATATATGTACATATTTGTTATAGGTTCGTGAATCGACCAGTGGCCAAGTCTTACTTCCCGACTAAGTAAAAATCCGTGAAAGTGAGTTATAGTCCCACTTTTAAAATCTAATATTTTTGGGATGAGAATACATGCAGGTTTTATAAATGATTTACAAAATAGACACAAGTACGTGAAACTACATTCTATGGTTGAATTATCGAAATCGAATATGCCCTTTTTTATTAAGTCTGGTAATCTAAGAATTAGGGAACAGACACCCTAATTGACGCGAATCCTAAAGATAGATCTATTGGGCCTAACAAACCCCATCCAAAGTACCGGATGCTTTAGTACTTCGAAATTTATATCATATCCGAAGGGTATCCCGGAATGATGGGGATATTCTTATATATGCATCTTATTAATGTCGGTTACCAGGTGTTTACCATATGAATGATTTTTATCTCTATGTATGGGATGTATATTGAAATATGAAATCTTGTGGTGTATTGTTACGATTTGATATATATAGGTTAAACCTATAACTCACCAACATTTTTGTTGACGTTTAAAGCATGTTTATTCTCAGGTGAATATTAAGAGCTTCCGCTGTTGCATTCTAAAATAAGGACAAGATTTGGAGTCCATGTTTGTATGATATTATGTGAAAACTGCATTCAAGAAACATATGTCGATGTAATATATTTCTATTGTAAACCATTATCTAATGGTCGTGTGTAAACAGTATATTTTAGATTATCATTATTTGATAATCTACGTAATGCTTTTGAAACCTTTATTGATAAAATAAAGGTTATGGTTGTTTTAAAAATGAATGCAGTCTTTGAAAAACGTCTCATATAGAGGTCAAAACCTCGCAAAGAAATCAATTAATATGGAACGTTTATAATCAATATGAAATAATCAATATGAACGGTACATTTCAGTTGGTATCAGAGCGTTGGTCTTAGAGAACCAGAATTTTGCATTAGTGTGTCTTATCGAGTTTGTTAGGATGCATTAGTGAGTCTGGACTTCGACCGTGTTTACTTGAAAAATGATTGCTTAACAGATTTTGTTGGAAACTATATATTTTTAACATGTGAATATTATGTGATATATTAATCTCTTAACGTGTTTGATATTATGTGATAGATGTCTACCTCTAGAACAAGTCCCATTGACTCACATAATAATAATGAAGAGTCAAATGTAAATTGGAATGATTCGTGGACTGATTCACAAGTTCCCGAAGAGGAACCGGAAGAAGAGTCGGAACCGGAAGAAGAATCGGAACTGGAAGAAGAAACGGAACCGGAAGAAGAAATAGAACCAGTGAGGGAAATAATAAAACAGTTAAGTAAAAGAAAATCCTCAACCAACCGACCAAGGTTAATTATGGTCAATGGTGTTTCCGCCAAGGAAGCAAAATATTGGGAGGATTACCAATTCTCCGATGAATCGGATTCCGACGAGAATTCCGATGATGTTATAGAAATTACCCCAACTGAATTTAAAAAGGCAAAAGAAAATAATAAGGAAAAGGGCATAAAAATAGAGAAATCTAATTCCAACCCCGATGAACTTTATATGTATCGTCAACCCCCGAAGTCCTTAAGTTGTAACAATGACCCGGGAACCTTTAAACCACCAGGTTTTTCTAAACCAATGTGGAAAACGACGGCTCGTATTAGGGGAACATCATATATCCCTAGAAACTTGGCAAAACGAACCAAAACCGAAGAAGAAGAAACGAGCGAGTCGGAATAAGATAGTTGTATTCGTGTGGTGTAATATATGTAATATAGTGTGCTTATGCTTTATGATATATGTAAAAATTGCTTGTATTAATAAGTATTTTTTTTAATGAATCTAACTCTTGTCTATTTTACAGTATAAAAACACAAAATGGATAGACAACCCAATATTTTAAGAGACCTACCCGGAGACATGATTGATGAAATCTTGTCTAGAGTCGGTCAGAATTCCTCGGCACAACTATTTAAGGCGAGATCAATTTGCAAGACATTCGAAGAACGTTCCAAGAATTCCTTGGTTTATAAAAGGCTTTCGTTCGAAAGATGGGGGATATCACATTGGGAAACCCATAAGTTATGATGTGTTTACTTTGACGCATATATTGCGGGGAACCCAAATGCTATTTTACGCAACGGGTTAAGAAATTATTTTGACTCAATGTATCCGAATATAGGACTTCATGATTTAGAAAAAGCGGCTAACATGCAACATAAAGAAGCATGCTATGCTTACTGGTTAGTAATGTTCGCTTCTCACCAAAGTGAGAAAAAGAACATCGGGCTATAACTATTAAACAAAACGTTCCCACAAGTGACGGAGTCGGTAATTGGGGTAAGAAATGAGGTTTTTAGGTTATTACGAGACTGTTGGTCATTACGTAACCCTCGTCCCTTTTACGACGTTACAACACGCTGTCTTATCAACGGCCATAACGGTTATGTTCCACAAGACCAAGGATGGGAAGTAGTCCTAGTAAAACCAGAATGCATGAATTGTTTCTGGACGTATGAATTACGTGTCTTTATTGCCTTTACTGAACGACTTGTGTACTAGCTAGAATTATCTTCACAACTATCTTGTATCAAAGTTATTGTGTGCTATATTTCATGCTATATGTAAAATAAGCGATATTGTAAGTTTGTAAAATATTGTGTAAAAGTTTGAACGCGAAATATTATTATAATCAGTTTTTCATATAGAATTGTAGTAGTTGAATTGTATATTAGCTACTAAGTATGAACTTAACGGGTAGGTACTACCCGAATTTAAACTTATAAAACGCTAATATGAAGAAAAAGCTTTTATAAATGAGTTCATATTATGCTACGAGATACTATTGACTACTCTTAATATTCTGTATGATTAACTTGTTTCATTTGACTATTTGAAGGAAATGGCACCGACTACTCGACAAACCTTGAATATGAGCGAAGAGGAATTTCGTGCCTTTCTTGCTTCAAACATAGCCGCAGCACAGGCTGCGCTACATACCAACAATAACCTTGGATCTAGCAGTACAGGAAATCGTGTAGGATGCACCTACAAAGAATTCACTGCCTGCAAACCTTTGGAATTCGATGGAACCGAAGGACCGATCGGATTGAAACGGTGGACCGTGAAGGTCGAATCGGTGTTTGCCATAAGTAAGTGTACTGAAGAGGACAAAGTGAAGTACGCTACGCATACCTTCACAGGTTCTGCGTTAACATGGTGGAATACCTATCTAGAGCAAGTGGGACAAGATGATGCGTACGCACTACCGTGGTCAGCATTCAAGCACTTGGTGAACGAGAAGTACCGTCCCAGAACCGAGGTCAATAAGCTCAAGACAGAACTTAGAGGGTTACGAACCCAAGGATTTGATATTACCACGTACGAAAGACGATTCACAGAATTGTGCCTATTGTGTCCGGGAGTGTTCGAAGATGAGGAAGAGAAGATCGATGCGTTTGTGAAAGGATTACCGGAAAGAATCCAAGAAGATATAAGTTTACATGAGCCCGCCTCCATACAACAGGCATGTAGAATGGCTCACAAACTAGTGAACCAGATTGAGGAAAGAATTAAAGAACAGACGGCTGAAGAGGCCAATGTGAAGCAAATCAAAAGAAAGTGGGAGGAAAACGGTGATAAGAATCACCAATACAACAACAACAGCAATTACAATAATAATCGCAACAATTATCCCAACAATCGCAACATCAATCGCAACTACAACAAACGGCCCAACAACAACAACAACAACAATAACAACAACAACAGCAGCAACTACAACAATCATCCCAACAATAATAACAACCGCAACAACAACAACAATCAGAAGCAGCTATGCCAAAGTTGTGAAAAGTATCACTCGGGGTTCTGCACCAAATTTTGCAACAAGTGTAAAAGAAATGGTCATAGCGCGGCGAAGTGTGAGGTCTATGGACCAGGGGTTAACAGAACGAAAGGAACAAATGGTGTCAGAATGAGTAATGGCGGAGCAAGTAGTGTCGGAGCAAGTTATGCCAATGTAGTTTGTTATAAATGTGGAAAACCGGGCCACATTATTAGAAATTGCCCGAACCAGGAGAACACGAATGGACAAGGCCGCGGAAGAGTTTTCAATATTAATGCGGCAGAGGCACAGGAAGACCCGGAGCTTGTTACGGGTACGTTTCTTATTGACAATAAATCTGCTTACGTTTTATTTGATTCGGTTGCGGATAGAAGCTATATGAGTAGAGATTTTTGTGCTAAATTAAGTTGCCCATTGACGCCTTTGGATAGTAAATTTTTACTCGAATTAGCAAATGGTAAATTAATTTCAGCAGATAATACATGTCGGAATCGAGAAATTAAACTGGTTAGCAAAATATTTAAGATTGACTTGATACCAGTAGAGTTAGGGAGTTTTGATGTGATAATCGGTATGGACTGGTTGATAGAAGTGAAAGCAGAGATCGTTTGTTACAAAAATGCAATTCGCATTATACGAGAAAAAGGAAAACCCTTAATGGTGTACGGAGAAAAGGGCAACACGAAGCTACATCTTATTAGTAATTTGAAGGCACAAAAACTAATAAGAAAAGGTTGCTATGCTGTTCTAGCACACGTCGAGAAAGTACAAACTGAAGAAAAGGGCATCAATGATGTTCCCGTCGCAAAAGAATTTCCCGATGTATTTCTGAAAGAATTACCTGGATTACCCCCACATCGATCCGTTGAATTTCAAATAGATCTTGTACCAGGAGCTGCACCAATAGCTCATGCTCCTTACAGACTCGCACCCAGCGAGATAAAAGAACTGCAAAGCCAATTATAAGAACTTTTAGAGCGTGGTTTCATTCGACCAAGCACATCACCGTGGGGAGCTCCTGTTTTGTTTATCAAGAAGAAAGATGGTACATTTAGGTTGTGTATTGACAACAGAGAGTTGAACAAACTTACCATCAAAAACCGTTATCCACTGCCGAGAATTGACGACTTATTTGATCAACTACAAGGCTCGTCTGTTTATTCAAAGATTGACTTACGTTCCGGGTATCATCAAATGCGGGTGAAAGAAGATGATATTCCAAAGACTGCTTTCAGAACACGTTACGGTCATTACGAGTTTATGGTCATGCCGTTTGGTTTAACTAATGCACCAGCTGTGTTCATGGACCTTATGAACCGAGTGTGTGGACCATACCTTGACAAGTTTGTCATTGTTTTCATTGATGACATACTTATTTACTCAAAGAATGACCAAGAACACGGTGAACATTTGAGAAAGGTGTTAGAAGTATTGAGGAAGGAAGAATTGTACGCTAAGTTTTCAAAGTGTGCATTTTGGTTGGAAGAAGTTAAATTCCTCGGTCGCATAGTGAACAAAGAAGGTATCCAGGTGGACCCGGCAAAGATCGAAACCGTTGAAAAGTGGGAAACTCCAAAAACTCCGAAGCATATACGTCAATTTTTAGGATTGGCTGGTTACTACAGAAGATTCTTCCAAGATTTCTCCAAAATAGCAAAACCCTTGACTGCATTAACGCATAAAGGGAAGAAATTTGAATGGAAGGATGAACAAGAGAAGGCGTTTCATTTATTGAAGAAAAAGCTAACTACGGCACCTATATTGTCATTGCCTGAAGGGAATGATGATTTTGTGATTTATTGTGATGCATCAAAACAAGGTCTCGGTTGTGTATTAATGCAACGGACGAAGGTGATTGCTTATGCGTCTAGACAATTGAAGATTCACGAGCAAAATTATACGACGCATGATTTGGAATTAGGCGCGGTTGTTTTTGCATTAAAGACTTGGAGGCACTACTTATATGGGGTCAAAAGTATTATATATACCGACCACAAAAGTCTTCAACACATATTTAATCAGAAACAACTGAATATGAGGCAGCGTAGGTGGATTGAATTGTTGAATGATTACGACTTCGAGATTCATTACCACCCGGGGAAGGCAAATGTGGTAGCCGACGCCTTGAGCAGAAAGGACAGAGAACCCATTCGAGTAAAATCTATGAATATAATGATTCACACTAAAATAAATGAGGCGCAACAAGGAGTTTTAAAAGAGGGAAATTTAAAGGATGAAATACCCAAAGGATCGGAGAAGCATCTTAATATTCGGGAAGACGGAACCCGGTATAGGGCTGAAAGAATTTGGGTACCAAAATTTGGAGATATGAGAGAAATGGTACTTAGAGAAGCTCATAAAACCAGATACTCAATACATCCTGGAACGGGGAAGATGTATAAGGATCTTAAGAAACATTTTTGGTGGCCAGGTATGAAAGCCGATATTGCTAAATATGTAGGAGAATGTTTAACGTGTTCTAAGGTCAAAGCTGAACATCAGAAACCATCAGGTCTACTACAACAACCTGAAATCCCGGAATGGAAATGGGAAAACATTACCATGGATTTCATTACTAAATTGCCAAGGACTGCAAGTGGTTATGATACTATTTGGGTAATAGTTGATCGTCTCACCAAGTCAGCACACTTCCTGCCAATAAGAGAAGATGACAAGATGGATAAGTTTGCACGACTGTATTTGAAGGAAGTCGTCTCCAGACATGGAATACCAATCTCTATTATCTCTGATAGGGATGGCAGATTTATTTCAAGATTCTGGCAGACATTACAGCAAGCATTAGGAACTCGTCTAGACATGAGTACTGCCTATCATCCACAAACTGATGGGTAGAACGAAAGGACGATATAAACGCTTGAAGACATGATACGAGCATGTGTTATTGATTTCGGAAACAGTTGGGATCGACACCTACCGTTAGCAGAATTTTCCTACAACAACAGTTATCATTCTAGTATTGAGATGGCGCCGTTTGAGGCACTTTATGGTAGAAAGTGCAGGTCTCCGATTTGTTGGAATGAAGTGGGGGATAGACAGATTACGGGTCCAGAGATAATACAAGAAACTACCGAGAAAATCATCCAAATTCAACAAAGATTGAAAACCGCCCAGAGTCGACAAAAGAGCTACGCGGACAGTAAAAGAAAAGATATAGAGTTTGAAATTGGAGAAATGGTCATGCTTAAGGTTTCACCTTGGAAAGGCGTTGTTCGATTTGGTAAACGGGGAAAACTAAATCCAAGGTACATTGGACCATTCAAGATTATAGATCGTGTCGGACCAGTAGCTTACCAACTGGAGCTACCTCAACAACTCGCGGCTGTACATAACACTTTCCATGTCTCAAATTTGAAGAAATTTTTTGCTAAAGAAGATCTCACTATTCCGTTGGACGAAATCCAAATCAATGAAAAACTTCAATTCATTGAAGAACCCGTCGAAATAATGGATCGTGATGTGACGATCGCTCCAAATCCATATGGACGAATACGTCATTCATCGATTTCATTGCGAGGTATTTGACCTCTATATGATACGTTTTATAAACATTGCTTTCTTTTGAAAAGGCAAACCATATATGAATATTTAAATCAAAGGTTTTCGACATCTGATGATTTCTTCATATAGACAATCACCGTAAATAATAGTTTACAACAGTACTTCCGTTGACAATGCAGTTAAAATAAGATACATGGTGATGATTTGGTGAATGCAACATTTTCTTGAAAAATATGCCATGTAAGACTCCATGCACATAGCTTGTCTATCATATAAGCAAACAGCGGAAGACTTCTAGGGAACCTGAGAATAAACATGCTAACAAGTGTCAACACAAAGGTTGGTGAGTTCATAGTTTTAATGTTGCGCATAATCTGTATATATAAAGGTGGATCACAAGATTTCAGTTGTTTCATCCAGAAATGTTTATCAAAATATTATACGAAATTGAGCACCCTGGTAACTAAACTTAACGTATATATAATTTATACCCTTTGTATAATCATCTTAATAATACACGCAAACCAACGTGTACGCTTCTTAAATAGCATACGTCCATTAAAAGGCTAGTGCTCTAGCTCGGACGGGGATATCAAGCCCTATGGATCCATATACTACTACTCGCGCCCACCAGTTCTTATAACTGGCAGTTACTAGTTACCAAAGCTAAGGGATTTTCGGTTCAAACTCAGTGTAGAATTTAGTATGTACTTGTATCCATTGCGTTTAAAATAAAGTGCATGTATTCTCAGCCCAAAAATATATATTGCAAAAGCAATTAAAAAGGGAGCAAATGAAACTCACCTTAGCAGCACATAAGGTCATTCATCAAAAAGTGACCGTAACTCGGAATGCAAGATTAACCGTAGATCTCAACCTAGAGAACATATGTTGGTCAATACATGTCTAATAAACTAGGTTAGGTTATAGTGTATCACAATCTTAATGCTCGAGATCGACATACAAAAGTTATCAAAAGTCATTTCAAAAAGTCAATTTTGACAATTGTTCAACAAAACGAGACGTGTCTTATATAAGGATTCATTTACTTGGCTAGTAGTATTTTATCAATCTCATAAACAGGTTGTTTAAATATTAATTGCAGATTTAAAAGCAATTCCAATTAACGTCAATTATAATTCAGTTGACCATATCTTTTGATTCGTTCATCGAAATTACGCGATTTCTAAATGAAAAGTTATTGATTTTTCACCAGCTTTCCGAAAACATGTATATCATATACCTTTTACCAGTAATATATGTATTTAATTCGTGATTCATTATAAACTGTTTAACGACAAAATTTAGCATACAAGCATGTATAAATATATACTCGAGCACTAGACATGTATACACTATTAATATATAAAAGATAAGATATGAATGCTCACGTATCAATATTGAGATTCAATATTGCAGAAAAGTACGTAGACGCAACAGAGATGATAAATACTAGGTTTGACTTGCGAACAGTTCCCATGAACATTACCCATAACCTCCATAGCTATAACCCATAATTTCCTTAGTTCTATCCCGTTTGAAGCTTGTTTTGAAAGTGACACGCTCATGACCTCGTCGTAATATTTTATGTATAATATTACTAAAAATATTAAGATTAATAATAATAATAATAATCTTAATAATAATATAATAATAATAATATAATAATAATAATAATAATAATAAAAATAATAATAATAATAATAATAATTATTATAATTATAATAATTAAATACATACAGAGTATATGTGTAAAAGAATTCGAGCAGAAACTGGACTTTTATATGCAACTTTTTGAAATCTGATGCCCATGCGATCGCATGGGTTTTATGCCTATTTCTCATGCGATCGCATGGCCGTCAGATCCAGCTCACATATTTTTTGTTTTCTTGTTTGTCGACATAATTAAATATAATATATATAATTTAAATAATTAATTATATATTATATTAAATTCATGTGCATAGTTGACTTGTAATTTTCGTTCCGATGACTCGTACGTTGTCACTCGACTTATGTCCCGGTTCCGGTTTCTCGAACGCATTTTCGTACGCTTAGAAAACTCATAATTTACGTTTTGTGACTCGTACCTTTGTTAAAATATAGTCTTAAATTATCAATAAACTATATCATTCTAAGTGTATCTTAAACTTTCGAGTGTTTTGGTCATTTACTTCTATAAATCATTGTCTCACTATTTATTAATATATATATAATAACAAATCATTTTATGTCCAAGTTAATATATATTTTCAACATTCATAAACACGTTTTAAATATACGTCGCAAGTTATTCATACAATTAATATTCCAACTTTTCATATATATTCAAATAAATATTTAAACCAATAAGTTTAATGTACGGTATCAAACAATTAATACATTGTTACGTTTTCAAGTTATAGAATATATATATATATATATATATATATATATATATATATATATATATATATATATATATATATATATATATATATATATATATGTATCTATATACATATAATTGTTCGCGAATCGTCAAGAACAACCGAAAGGTATTTGAATATATGAAAGTAGTTCAAAAATTTTGAGATTCAGTTTTACATACTTTGCTTATCGTGTCAGAAATATTAATCGTACAAAGATTAAGTTTAAATTTGGTCAAAAATTTCCGGGTCATCACAGTACCTACCCGTTAAAGAAATTTCGTCCCGAAATTTGAGTGAGGTCATCATGACTAACAATAAAAATGTTTTCATGACATATATGTGTTGATAAATAGAGTTTTATCACCGTTGAATAATATGGATAAAACAATCCGATTATTCGAAGCGTATGAGAGAAGTTATCGTAAAAGAGTGAAATGAAGAATAGAGATTCGTCTTAACTCTTGACATATTAATGATTGATTTCGGTAATTTAAGGAATAGAAAATCTTCATAATCTAAATAAGATTTGATTCTTCAGAATTTAAGGAAATTAAGATTTCTTTTGATTAAATGCGTAATTTGCCTCGATTGCTATGTTTGATATTTCGCTATAAATTGACCTCTTCCGTTTCATTATTTTCATCACTCTTACATCTTCTTCCTCATTTCCTATTTTCAAAAGATTGTGAAAAATGCTTCATCCAGTTCTGATTCTTGATATACTCCTAACTTTCATATCTGTCATTCTTCTTTTTCATCTACCACCGGAGGAAGTTATTTTCTTCTACCATTACCTTGGAGTTATAGTGTTTTTTATTCTCCCGTATCTTTATATTGCTATACGCATTGATATACACGGTTTGTAATTTCTGGGTGGTTGTTAGGTTTTATATCTTCCCTTATATTTCGATGTCTCTGCTTCTGTCTTTCCATAATCATTGACATCCACAGTTAATACTCTCTCCAATTTACTGTGATTTATATATACTCCCATTGATATTTTGAAGCTTCATGCTTTTATTTTATCTTCCCGACTTTAAATCAAGCGAATAATGGTCCAGAATTCGTAGGTATGAATTTCGGAATGAACATAATTAATGTTCTAAAAAGAAACGGTAATAGCACAATCTGACTTGTCAAATTACCAGAATACCTCAAAAAAGATAGAAAATATTTTCTTGATAGTTTAGAGGTTAAATAGAATGAAAGAGTTATGTAACATGGTTTATAATGAGGGTATGATCTGTGAACCTTTATCACGTTCTATTAGAAACTCAACATGACTTACTGTAATAAAATCACGTTGATCAAGTGTCATTATATTATACTAACTCATGCTTCAGTTCCCAACACCTCTTCAAAAATATTCATATTTTAAACTCGAAGGTTTCAGAATTTAGAAACTAAAATAGTTTTTTTTATGATGTTACACAGATATCGCAAGGAGAAAATTGATTTTCGATAAGAATGATTATGGAATTATCTCCAAAAATATGGAGGATATTTGTAATGAAAGATACGATGATATCTTAGAATTTCTAATATCAGAGGATGATGAAGAATATTGTCCGCAAGAGTTTAGATTCGAAAGCAAGGTATTCGTTAATGGCTTCAGCATATACTGAATAATTTGGATTCTTTGAAGGCAGGTTTAGTCTTTGTGATTTATCCACAGCCTCCTTCATACTTTGCTCAATTCGTTTTCCAGTTCCAAACCTTCTCTTTTTCTGAGCTTTGCCAACATACTATTCTTTATCATCAAACTTTTGGCTGTTAAGGTCGTTTACAGTTTTTGCTGCTTCATCAGCATTCAAAGTTATCATAACCGAATCGTTGGTTATCAATCCGAGGTGTTTTTAAAAGTTTGAAGGGTTTGCATGAAGATTGTAATTGTCAAGATACATATGATGTTCTAGAATTTTGAACGATACAATTTTTTTTTCTGGGTTTATGAATAGAAGTGATGTTCTAGTACAGTTTTGAAGTCAAAGTATAGCATTTGAAAGATGTAAGAATCTAAGAGTGATGTTTTCTGTTAAATCTTGGCTTGGATTCTGATTTTTAAAAATCAGAATATGTAATTGAATTTGTATGGAAACGATTGTATATCGCTGTCAGCATAGTTAATAATTTTTGAATCAAAGTTGAAGAATGTACAGTATAATATATTAATTGTGAACTTATATATTTTCCGAGTATTACCTACCCGTTAAAGATTTCACAATTAATACTTTGTACAAAAGAATTTTTTTTTATTACCGTCTTTATGAAAATATATGTATGTATATTTTCTTCAGATGTAATACAGATTTGATGAGTTAATATCATATTAAGCTCATTTGATTTTTGAATTGAATGAATAATCTCTAAAACATTAAGGATTACATAATCTTCGCGGAGTATTTCACTAATGAAATCAATACTTCATTATTTATTCTTATTCCTCGGTGAAGGATGTTGATGCTCGTGGAATTCTTATGAACTTCATAAGATATAAATGATGTTTTCTAGAAAGTTTCGAGTACATCGAAGATAAAAGTGTAAAATCAAACATGTAACTGATTAATACACTAAGTTCATTATGAAATGGAATTCATTGAGTTGAAACGGATATTTGTAGTTAACGATGGTTAAGTTGTTAACGAAGGATGTACATCATAGCATATTAGTAATATGAATTAACCGAGTAGTATCTACCCCTTAAAATTCACACGTAATAGCTTAGTACGAAAAGATTCATGATGGTTTTAAAATTTATATATATAAGATATACATATAAATTCTTTAGATGAATTGTGTTATTACTTCATAACTCATTGATACAATATACTCGTTGTTGACTCGTAATGATGTCCACGGTGCTTTCTTGAACTGACGGAGCTTGTGATGTTAGAGGTGCTGCTGATTCTGACGATGTTGACAGCACTGACTGTGCTGGTGAGGCTAAGGGTACTGTTGATGTTGTTGGTAAAACAAGTCTAGCTTGTATCTTACACCATTCGGATAAGGGTTTCTACTCTATCTGATTTAGGGTTAAGGCTAGAATAGATAATCTCTAAACTTTAGAAATTACATAATCGCCGTAGAATGTTTCTCCGATGAAGTTATGAATCCATACTTCATCATTTGTCGTTGCTGGTACTTCTTGGTACCTATGGTGCGTATGATGTTGATATTCAAGGTACAGATTGTGATGTTGAGGCGTGTGATGCGGATGTGGTTGTTGGTGTGGTAATGATCCTGTTGGTGTGGATGATGGTGGTACCGGTTATGCTGCGGGTGCTGCTGCTGGTGTTCGTAACCCTTGCACCATATTCTCCAAAGCCACTACCCGAGCACGAAGCTCGTTGACTTCTTCTATTATACCAGGATGATCGGTGGTTCGGACGATCGGATAAATAAGATTTATAATATGGGATAGTATATAATCATGATGAGTGATAATGCTAAAAACGAACATATATTTCATAGCATTATTCCTCAAGAAAGACAAGCTTTTAGTTGCAATTGTTCTATTTAAAAGTGATATTCGTTTAAATAATAAAAGGTGAAGACAAAAGACAGATTTGACGAATTGAAGACGCAAACGACCAAAAAGCTCAAAAGTACAAAATAGAATCAAAGAGGTTCCAATTATTGATAAGAAACGTCTCGAAATTACAAGAGTACAAGATTCAAAACGCAAAGTACAAGATATTAAATTTTACGCAAGGACGTTCGAAAATCCGGAACCGGGACCAGAGTCAACTCTCAACGCTCGACGCAACGGACTAAAAATTACAAGTCAACTATGCACATAAATATAATATAATATTTAAATAATTCTTATAATTATTTATATATTATATAAATAAAATAAACCGTCGGCAAGAAAGACTCCAAACTGGAGTGAGCTGTATTTACAAACTCCGCGACTCGCGGAGTTTGAAGGCAAAAAATGCCGCGAGTCGCGGAGCCCCAATTTCTGAAACTCCCTATAAAGCCAACCGACATCTGATCATTTTTCATCATCTAATATCTATCTCTCTCTCAATATATACGTAAAAATATATATATAATTTATATTTTAATTTTAATTTTAATTTTTAATCCTAATAATAAGGGTATGTTAGCGAATATTGTAAGGGTATAAGTCGAAATTCTGTCCGTGTAACGCTACGCTATTTTTAATCATTGTAAGTTATGTTCAACCTTTTTAATTTAATGTCTCGTAGCTAAGTTATTATTATGCTTATTTAATCCGAAGTAATCATGATGTTGGGCTAATTACTAAAATTGGGTAATTGGGCTTTGTACCATAATTGGGGTTTGGACAAAAGAACGACACTTGTGGAAATTAGACTATGGGCTATTAATGGGCTTTATATTTGTTTAACTAAATGATAGTTTGTTAATGTTAATATAAAGATTTACAATTGGGCGTCCCTATAAATTACCATATACACTCGATCGGACACGATGGGCGGGGTATTTATATGTACGAATAATCGTTCATTTAACCGGACACGGGAATGGATTAATAGCCACTAGAATAATTAAAACAGGGGTGAAATTATGTACAAGGACACTTGGTATAATTGATTACAAAATATTAAAACCTTGGGTTACACTCAGTCGACATCCTGGTGTAATTATTAAACAAAGTATTAAAATCTTGTTACAGTTTAAGTCCCCAATTAGTTGGAATATTTAACTTCGGGTATAAGGATAATTTGACGAGGACACTCGCACTTTATATTTATGACTGATGGACTGTTATGGACAAAAACCAGATGGACATATTAAATAATCCAGGACAAAGGACAATTAACCCATGGGCATAAAACTAAAATCAACACGTCAAACATCATGATTAAGGAAGTTTAAATAAGCATAATTCTTTTATTTCATATTTAATTTCCTTTATTTTATATTTAATTGCACTTCTAATTATCGCATTTTTATTGTTATTGTATTTAATTGCACTTTTAATTATCGTACTTTTTAATTATCGCAAGTTTATTTTATCGCACTTTTATTATTCGCAATTTCATTATCGTTATTTAATTTACGCTTTAATTTAAGTCTTGTATTTATTTTTAATATTTTACATTTGGTTTTAACTGCGACTAAAGTTTTAAAATCGACAAACCGGTCATTAAACGGTAAAAACCCCCCTTTATAATAATAATATTACTTATATATATATTTGTATTTTTATAAAAGTAAACTAATATAGCGTTAAGCTTTGTTTAAAAAGATTTCCCTGTGGAACGAACCGGACTTACTAAAAACTACACTACTGTACGATTAGGTACACTGCCTATAAGTGTTGTAGCAAGGTTTAAGTATATCCATTCTCTAAATAAATAAGTATCTTGTGTAAAATTGTATCGTATTTAATAGTATTTTCCTGCTAAATTTAATAGCTATTTTATATACACCTCGCGAAACATCAAGTTATTTTTGGCGCCGCTGCCGGGGATCTCTTAAACGCCGGAAGCGCAACGCTAATAAAAAAAAAGATTTTTAGTTTACTTTTATTAAAATTCGTTTTTATAAAAATACGTTTTAAATATTCAAAAATATAAAAAGAAAAAACAAAAATATAAGTATTTTTAAGATTTTGTTAAATATTTAAGTTTTATAAAGTTTCTTTATTTTTTATTTAAGTATTTTGTTTTTATTTAAAAAAAACCGAAAAAATAAAATATATATATAAATCTAGTTTTACGATTTTTATTTTTAAAATTATAAAGTAGTTCTATTTTTTATTCTAGTTTTTTTTAAATATAAGTTTTTATTATACAAATACCTTAATATAAACAGAAAATATAAAAACAGAAAATATAAAAAAAAAACGTCAAATTAAAACTGTACCAGAGTTGAAAACTGGAACCCCGCGACTCGCGGGGTTTGCTGCTTTAAATACCGCAACTCGCGGAGTTTCTCTGATGCGCTGACAGAAACCCTAAACATCATTAATTACGGGGTATTTATTAATTATTATTATTATAAACCCTAATTACCTATTATTATTATAATTAGTTTTATTTTAAAATTTCTTTTTATTTAATTTGTTTTATTTAGTTAAATTAGTTTAATTAAATTGTAAAATTAGTAATTTTAATAAATAAATAATATAAAAATAATATTTTTATAAAAATTGTATTTTTTACAACTTTTTGTATATTTTTATATTTTGTCCCTTTTTAATCGTTTTAGTGTAATATTTGTATTTTTAGCTCATATTTAGTTTTAAACTTAGTTTTTGCCATAGTTATTTTTACTTCTAGATTTTTAGGCTTTGCCGTAGAATTCCTTAAGTGCTTTTTCTTTAGACTAAGATTTAGGTACTTTAGAATTTTGCGACGCCTTTTTAAGTTTTAGTTTCTTTTTAAGTTATTTCCATTTGGGATTTAGTTTTTCCTGTAAGCTTTAATATTTTTAGACGACTTTTACATATGTATCAATTATCATTTCAATTAGTAATCTCAATTTGCGATTATAATTTTAAGTTAGTTGTAGTAATAAGGTTAGGTTAGTCAAGTATTTTTAAGTTTTATAAGTTTCTTTTATTTTTCCGTCACCTTTTATTTTTCAACCATTTTTCTTTTTCGACCTTTTTCGACGAGCTCTTTTTCTTTCTTATTTCTCGCTATTCTAGTTTTAGGACATAGATTTTTATTCTACTTCTTATCTAAATTTCTTAAAATTACAAAAATTTATTTTAAGTGGTTAAATTGATAGACATCAAAATTTTCTGGTTCGTAGTAATAGTTGGATTTGTACGTGGACCGGGTTATTGGAGCCAAACAGTCCTCAATTATATTGAGACCAAACGAATCCTGCCCCTCTGCTGCATCTTTTGGCTATTCGAAACGTGAGCAAAATCAGAAAAGTCTATTGATTGGATAACTTATTATAATTTTTCTTTCCTTTTAAAAACTAATAGGATATTCAGTGAATGCACCGAGCAAGACGTTCACCACCTTTTGTACGTTCACCACCTGTAACTAGATCAAGACATTTAGCAAATATTACTGCCGTTGATTTTTCTTTAGAATCGTCATCCAGTCGACCAAGTACTCCAGTTCAAATTTCCGATAATCCATTTTTTGAACCCAGCCTCACAATTGAGAATCCGGAGAATATTCAGGGACGATTCATAGATCCTGAACCACTAAACTTTCCTCCGGAACCACCAATCATTCAAACAGAGATTTTTGAGGAACGAACCATTAAATCAGAATCCTCTAGTGATTCCGATTCAACAAATTCAATTATGGAGAATCTGGAACCTTTAAGTATGGAAGACCGAATGAGAGCTAAACGCACTGGCCAAGGTCACGCAATTACTCATCCAGACATTAATGCGCCAGATTATGAAATCAAAGGACAAATTCTACACATGGTGACTAATCAATGCCAATTTAGTGGTGCGCCGAAGGAAGATCCAAATGAACATCTACTTACCTTTAATAGGATCTGCACACTATTTAAAATCCGAGAAGTGGAGGATGAACAGATATATCTCATGTTATTTCCCTGGACTTTAAAGGGAGAAGCCAAAGATTGGTTGGAATCGTTACCTGAAGGGGCGATTGATACATGGGACGTTTTAGTTGAAAAATTTCTTAAACAATTCTTTCCTGCATCTAAAGCCGTAAGACTTCAAGCAGAAATTGTTACGTTCACACAGAAGCCGAATGAAACTCTATATGAGGCGTGGACAAGATATGGAAAGTTATTAAGAGGATGTCCGCAACATGGTTTAGACACCTGTCAAATAGTACAAATATTCTACCAAGGATGCGACATCACTACAAGGAAAGACATAGATATAGCAGCTGGTGGTTCTATTATGAAGAAAACCGAAACTGATGCTTACAAAATTATTGATAACACTGCTTCCCACTCACACGAGTGGCACCAAGAAAAAGATATCGTTAGATCATCTAAACCAGCTAGAGCCGATTCTAGCCATGACTTAGATTCCATTTCCGTAAAGATAAATGCTGTCGAGAGACGAATGGAAAAGATGACTAAAGATATTCACTCAATACGAATTAGTTGTGAGCAATGTGGGGGATCACATTTGACAAAAGATTGTCTCAGTATTGAATTAACAATGGAACAAAGAGAGAATATTTCATACATAAACCAAAGGCCTGGAAATAATTATCAGAATAATTATCAACCGCCAAGACCGATTTACAATCAAAACCAGAATTATAATCGAAATATTCCATACAACAACCAACAAGGTCCTAGCAATCAACAAGTATCCAATAACACTTACAATCAGCAAAGACCTAATTTTCAAAACAAACCATCACAACAAACCGATGATTAAAAGCCGAATTTAGAAGATATGATGACGAAGCTAGTTGAAACTCAAACGCAGTTTTTCACATCTCAAAAACAAACCAATGAACAAAATGCTCAAGCATTTAGAAATCAACAAGCTTCTATTCAAAATCTGGAACAAGAAGTAAGTAACCTAGCAAGGTTAATAGGTGAAAGAAAATCGGGAAGTCTACCTAGTGATACAAACGCTAACCCCCAGAATGAAACAGCTAAAGCCATTACCACAAGAAGTGGTATAATACTTAAACCACCTGAAATACCTGTAACTTCTGATGAAGCTATTCCTACTCCACAAGAACCACAACCTGATCAAGATAAGGAAAAAGAACCGGTAGTTGAAAAGGTTAATGAAGATAACACAGTTAAGGCTAAACCTTATGTTAAACCATACCAACCACCACTTCCTTACCCGAGTAAAATGAAGAAAGAGAAACTTGAAACCGAGCAATCCAAATTCTTGGATATGTTTAAACAGATAAATGTAAATATTCCTTTCATTGATGTGATTTCAGGAATGCCTAGATATGCTAAATTCTTGAAAGATCTAATCTCAAATAGAAAGAAAATGGAAGAACTCTCGGCTGTTACCATGAATGCTAATTGTTCAGCAGTGCTGTTGAATAAGATACCAGAAAAACTATCTGATCCAGGAAGTTTCACAATTCCATGTTTTATGGGAAGTCTTAGTTCAATAGAAGCATTGGCAGACTTAGGTGCTAGTATAAATCTAATGCCGTATTCACTATACGCTAAACTAGACCTTGGAGAATTGAAACCAACCAGAATAAGCATACAACTAGCCGATAGATCAATAAAATATCCTAGAGGGATAATGGAGAACGTGCTAGTTAAAGTTGGTAATTTAGTATTTCCAGTAGATTTTGTTGTTCTGGACATGGAAGAAGATTCTCAAGTTCCTCTCATATTAGGAAGACCATTCTTAAACACGGCTAAAGCAATGATAGACGTGTTCGGTAAGAAATTGACCCTAAGTATAGAAGATAAGAGTGTTACCTTTTCAGTTGATAGAGCAATGTAACAACCACAATCTGCAGATGATACATGTTATTATATTCAAACTATAGATGCACATGCAGAATTATTAGAAGAATTTCCAGAATTACAAGGAACGGGAGAATGTTCTTTATGAGAAGGTAATGAACCAATTGATGAAGCTGAAATGTTAGCTACACTTATAGCTAATGGATATGAACCAACAACAGAAGAAATTCAAATGCTAAAAGAAGAAGACAGATATCGATATAAATCATCGATAGAAGAACCTCCGAAATTAGAGTTAAAGCCACTTCCAAACCATTTGGAATACGCTTATTTACATGGTGAATCTGAATTACCTGTAATAATATCGTCTTCTCTTACTGAAAATGAGAAATCACAACTCATTTCTGTGTTGAAAGCCCATAAACCAGCCATTGCATGGAAGATTCATGATATTAAAGGAATAAGTCCTTCGTATTGCACACATAAAATCCTTATGGAAGAAGGTCATAAAACATATGTGCAACGCCAACGAAGACTAAATCCTAATATGCAAGATGTAGTTAAGAAAGAGATTATTAAACTGCTAGATGCAGGTTTAATTTATCCAATTTCTGATAGTCCATGGGTAAGCCCAGTTCAATGCGTACCTAAGAAGGGTGGCATGTCTGTCATTACAAATGAGAAAAATGAGCTTATTCCTACTAGGACTGTAACAGGATGGCGTGTGTGTATTGATTATAGAAAATTAAATGACGCCACCAGAAAATATCACTTTCCCTTACCTTTCATAGATCAAATATTGGAAAGATTAGCCGGAAACATTTACTATTGTTTTCTTGATGGATTTTCCGGATATTTTCAAATTCCAATAGCACCCGAGGATCAAGAGAAAACCACATTCACGTGCCCTTATGGTACTTTTGCTTACAAACGCATGCCATTTGGACTTTGTAACGCCCCTGCAACCTTTCAAAGGTGTATGATGGCGATTTTTCACGACATGATAGAAGAATGCATGGAAGTATTCATGGATGACTTTTCAGTCTTCGGTGATACATTTGAATCATGTCTAGTTAATCTGGAACGAATGCTTATTAGATGCAAACAATTAAATCTAGTACTTAATTGGGAGAAATGCCATTTCATGGTTAAAGAAGGCATCGTTCTTGGACATAAAATTTCAAAAGAAGGAATTGAAGTGGATAGAGCTAAAGTAGATGTAATTGCTAAACTTCCACATCCCACCAATGTTAGAGGAGTTAGGAGTTTTCTAGGGCATGCCGGTTTTTACCGACGTTTCATAAAAGATTTTTCTAAAATTGCCACTCCTATGAATAAACTCCTAGAAAAAGATGCTCCATTCATCTTTTCAGATGAGTGTATCAAATCTTTTAATATTCTTAAAGAGAAACTCACTAATGCGCCGATCATGATAACACCAAATTGAAATCTACCATTTGAACTAATGTGCGATGCAAGTGATTTTGCAATGGGAGCCGTTTTAGGACAAAGGATTGAAAAACGATTTCAACCTATATATTATGCTAGTAAGATGTTACAAGGAGCACAAACGAACTATACAACTACTGAAAAAGAACTCCTTGCTATTGTCTTTGCTTTTGACAAATTTTGATCATATCTCGTTCTAGCAAAAACGGTGGTCTATACCGACCATTCTGCTCTTAGATACCTATTTTCAAAACAAGATGCTAAACCAAGATTAATCCGTTGAATCTTACTCTTACAAGAGTTTGAAATTGAAATCCGAGATAAAAGAGGAGCAGAAAATCTCGCCGCTGATCATCTTTCTCGTCTTGAAAATCCCGAATTAGAAGTTCTAAATGAATCAGCCATACAAGACAACTTTCCTGATGAATATCTATTGAAGATAGATTATAAAGAAATTCCATGTTTTGCAGACTATGCAAACTATTTAGTATGTGGATTCCTTGAAAAAGGATTATCGTACCAAAGACGAAAGAAATTCTTCAGTGATATAAAACACTATTTTTGGGAAGATCCACATTTGTTTAAAAGTTGTCCCGATGGAATAATACGCCGATGTGTATTTGGAGATGAAGCTAGTAAAATTTTAAACCATTGTCACACAGGACCAACAGGAGGGCATTATGGGCCTCAACTAACAGCAAAAAAAGTTTATGATGCTGGATTCTATTGGCCTACAATTTACAAAGACGCACACCTTCTTTGCAAATCCTGTGATGCTTGTCAAAGGACCGGAAAAATAAGTCAACGTGATGAAATGCCACAAAATGTCATCCAAGTATGTGAAGTATTTGACATTTGGGGTATTGACTTTATGGGTCCATTTCCAAAATCTCATAATAATCTATATATACTCGTAGCCATTGATTATGTATCTAAATGGGCGAAAGCACAAGCTCTCCCAACTAACGATGCACGAGTTGTAGTCAACTTTTTAAAACATCTTTTTGCAAGGTTTGGAACACCAAAAGCTTTAATAAGTGATCGGGGTACTCATTTCTGTAATAATCAACTTGAGAAAGTTCTTAAAAGATATGGAGTAACTCATAAAATCTCCACCGCATATCATCCACAAACAAGTGGACAAGTTGAAAATACCAACCGACCTTTAAAACGTATTCTAGAGAAAACCGTAGGATCAAATCCGAAGGAATGGTCCATTAAATTGGAGGATGCACTCTGGGCTTTTAGAACATCCTACAAAACTCCAATTGGAACCACACCTTTTAGACTTGTTTATGGAAAAGCATGTCATCTTCCAGTAGAAATTGAACACAAAGCATTTTGGGCTTTGAAGACATGTAATCTTGATTTACATGAAGCTGGACGTCTACGATTAAGTCAACTAAACGAATTAGAAGAATTAAGACATGAAGCATACGATAATTCGTTAATCTATAAAGAAAGAACGAAGAAATGGCATGATAAAAGAATCAGAAGTTCAAAAGAATTTAAAGAAGGAGACAGAGTTCTTCTTTTCAATTCACGATTCAAGCTATTTCCTGGAAAATTGAAATCACGATGGTCTGGACCATTCATAGTCAAAAGAGTTTTCCCATACAGAACAGTAGAATTGATAAATTCAAATGGGATTGAATTTAAAGTTAATGGTCACAGAGTTAAACACTACATAGATAGTCCAATGGAAGTCGACAACGAAGTTAATCACAATTTCGATACCACAGCTAACTAAGTGTAGGGAGAATCAAGTCTTTAAAGGATAATATGTATTTCTGTTAGAGTTAGATTGTCTGTTTTCTTGTAGTTCTCGAAAATGGAACCCGAATGGTCTTTCCCTAGCAGACCCTAAAGAACTAGTCTTCTCCCCCCATTCTGAATTTTTATTTTTTTTTAGGTTTTTACAAAATGAAGACTGCCTGTGAACTAAACCATGGTCTAATGCTACACGCTTTGATCACTAAACGTAATAATGACACACTTCCGAGTGAAATAGTATCAGTAATCAGAGAGAGAATGGACGGAGTTAGAAAAGAATCCAGATGCGAAGATAATAAGTTACAATTTGGTAAAAGAAAATCAAAATCCGCAGCAAAAAGAAGAGCACGACACCTAGAACGATGTCACAAATGCGGAAAATGGTCACATGGAGGTAAATGTTCAAATAATCAAACCTATTCAAATACCGAATTTGTTACTTTATGCAGAGACGGACCGTTCATATGTTTAGAAGAAAAGACACTGAATGCTCGAGGATACGCCTATGTAGCCATGGAAAACCAATTAAACCGACTATCTTATGAATGGGATAGATCGTATAACTAAGAAATCTATTTCACAGGTATGTTTGTACAGTTTTTATTTTTTTATTTTTATTTTTAACCTTTTGATAATAAACGCTAATTTGTTCGCTATAAAGTATTAAATTGGTATTGAATAAAATTAGGTTTGGCGACCGAAATTATTGATATCATTCAAAAATTTATTACATCACTGCGAAATTTAACGTTTATTCTTAAGGTATAAATATCTTTAATCAATCAACCGAAAATATTTCAAAAATTCGTCATGAGTTAAATTAGGTCTTGGAACCGAAATTACTTTACCGAAAAGAGGGGCGCATATTTTTGATAATATTTGATTGATTAAAGTGGGATAAAAAGTCAAAAAGATTTTTAATTTTATTTTTACCATGTTTTTAAAATTAATATATAAATCTTAAATTAATATTGTAAACTTTGTAAAAACAATATTTTTAAAATTGTAAATATTTGAAAAATTAATATAAGTTTGGTGTGAATTTATAATATGAATTTTTAAATTAAGTTTGGTGTGAATTTTTAATTTTTAAAATATGAATTTTTAACTTTATGCATTTCAAATTTTAAGTTTGGTGTGAATTTTTAATATTAATTTTGAATTTTATATTTAAGTTGTGTGAATTTAAAAACAAAAATTTACTTTATCTCATTAAGTTAAAAATATGATTTTTAAAATTCGTCGTGAGTTGAAGACTAGGTCTTTAAACCGAAATTGCTTTACCCGAGGGAGGGACAAGAACTTTTATTATCATTATTTTTAATCTTATTGAATTAAAGTATGCCAAAAAAAATTAAAAAAAACCCAAAAATCTTAGCTTTTAAAACAATCGCTACAAAAAGACAAATTTTAAAATTTTGTCGAAGGACGGACTAGGACATCGATCCGAAATGACCTCATCCTAAATAACAAGGGAAACAAAATTTTAAAATTAATTACTTAATTGTTTTAATTAGTATAAGATGTAAAAAAAAAAAACTCCGCGACTCGCGGAGTTTGAAGGGTCCAAATACCGCGAGTCGCGGAGGAACCAAATTACAGAAAAAAAAATAAAGCTGAACGAACTGATCAGTTTCAAACCACACACCACGGAAAAAAAAACTGCGAAAATAACCCTCGAAAAAACACGCAAAAACACCCCCAAAATCACAATTTTTAACCGTTAATCATCAAATCTTTTACTAAAATCATGTTGAGAAGGATGCTATCAAGGAATTACTCAAGAAAAACGGTAAATTTCTACACCTAAACACCATTTAATCCGAAAATTAGTGTTCTTGAGCAATTTTTTTCCCCAATTTGATTTTGATGCTTTTTAGTGTAATTATGCTTAAATTGTTTATGTATTATGCTTGTATAACCTAGATTGATGCTATTTAACATGATTAGAAGCCTTAAACTTCAAATTTTGAGTAATCTAGGGTTTGTGTTCTTGAGCAAATTTGGGGCTTTTTGATATAAACAGGTTATGGCCAATTTTTGTCATGAATTGTTGTTAAATTAAGTAGTGTAACATGTTTAGGTAGTTAAATGATCCAAACTTTGAGCCTAAACATGATTTTGAGAATTAAAGTGAACTTTTTCAAGTCTAAAATTCATGAACTTGATTTTTGAGAGATAATGCCATTTGAAACTTGTTTAATTGCTAGTAATGATTATTTTGACATGTTATTTGAGTTGAATGCTTATGAACTTGGCGAACATTTTCGTATATGCTTATTTGAAAAAGTGTAGATTTGATGAAAATATGAAAATGAGCTTAAGTTTGATATAAATTGATCATGTCATTGTAATTATTTTGATTGATGATTTTGCTGACACTAATGCATATTTGGATGCACAAAAATTGTGTTTGATGTGTTTTGCAGACTGAAAGGGGTGAATCTTCATTCCAAGCTCGCAATGCTCCTGCAGAGAATGCGGAACAACAGGAGGTGGATAACTACTACAAGCAAGATATACCTCATTCAGTCATGACATTTTCTGATATGCACTTGGAAGATTTGCACCCGAACCTGAGATTTGACAGACTTTGGATAGATTATCCAAAATACCAAAGGGGTTTGCATACTCTTCATTCTAAAGTTATTGAGGTACCGAGGGTCATAGAATGGAGACCATTAGAAGCTGTAGAATTGGCCGGGCCAATTAGGGAATTACTTACACAGAGGTATGGTAATTCTACTTTTGACGACTGGGTACGTTTATTCACCATGCGTAGACCTGTATATAAAGTATGGTGTGAAGAATTGTTGTGTAGTATAGAATTAAATGATCGGGTAGCTAGTTTAACCGATCGATCTTTTATTAGATTTTTGTTAGGAGGTTCGATGCGCCACATGTCTTTACTAGACATGGCTCAGGCTTTACGTATATATACGCCTGAGGAGTTAGCATCTGCCGATTGTAGAGGGTTGATACTAAATGGTAGAAAAATAGATGAAAATTTTGATACACATGGTGTATGGAGTCAAATGACAAGCCATCACCGATTCAAAGGGGGAAATTACTCTTATTTGGATATAGATAGAGCTGAATTAAGAGTAATTCATAGGTTTTTAGCTAATTCGATTACACAAAGAGGTAAGAACAAGGAAAAAGTAAATGAACAGGATTTGTTTTACCATATGTGTATTCGAGACCCACAAAGCGCTGTAAGTATACCTTATTGTGTGGGTTATTATTTATCAGCTATGGTTAGGGGGATGAGACCGCATAGCATAATAGGAGGTGGTATTTTTATTACTTTGATTGCTGAATATCTCGGTGTGGATATAAGTCGGGGGGATTATTAGTCGAAGAACCAAAACCCCGCGATACTATAGGTTTAAATGTATACCATGGTGCGAAAGTTTTGAAGAGGCGAAATAACGCCGCAGTACAATACCATGGTAGATATCCACAGGTTGAGAGAAACCAACAGCAAGGTAATGTAGGAGGGGGGAAATGAAATGCAAGAAATGCAAAGGTTTATAGCTTCACAGGAGTACGAAAATGCTAGACAGAGAGCATTTGAATATTGGCAAGTTCATCAAAACCAAATCATAGCTCATTGCCAACATATAGGTAGAAACTATATTCCTACGCCAAAACCCATATTCCCTCCCTGGTCTATAGAGATGCAACCACCGTATCCTACGTATAACGCTGCCGAAGCATTTTATAGCACCTATGGTTATGCTTGGAACCCTTATTGGTATCAGTATCATCCCTAGTCTACTTAGTTTTATTTATTTTGTAATTTGTAATGTTGATACGTTTAATACTTATGTTAATATTGTAATAGTTTTTATAATTTTCTAACTTTTATTCTTAGATTTTAATAATTTTTGAATGTGGGGTAATATACCAAACTTCAAAAATATGTATATATGTTTGCAGTTTATCTTATGTACATAACAGGGTAAAACAACGCATTTTCAAAGATTGGCATTAAGTTCAGCAAAAGCAACTAATTTTGACGACAAGATACAAAATATATGTAAAATAACAACAAGATGGAATGAACAAATGATGTGCACCATTTATCATTCAGCAAACAAACGCCAATATATTTGGAAACTTTGGTAAAAATTTAATCATTTTCACACAAATCATCCTCAATAATTTAAACTGTTACTGATTTCTTGCAAATGAGGGCATTGCAAGATCTTAAGTGTGGGAAGGGGTTAAATTCTTTCGGATTTTAAAATTTTTACTTTATACACTTGGTTACCATTAGAAATACTAGTAAAGTAGTAGTTGTATTAGAATCTAGTGTTCTCTGATAATAAAGAACAACCCTAGTCTTATATACTGACTACCCAATTCTAGTAAAATTTTTCAAAATTTTCAATTAAATGAACTCAAAATCATGTTTATACATATTTATGAACGATAAAACTAGGTTTTAACACCGAAATTATTGTTACCTCAGAAAGGACATAAATTAAGAAACAAACCAAAATGTTAAAATTCATTTAAAATGGAATAGAGGACGATAAAAAGGAAAATAAAAGCCAATTGTGGGAAAATTTACCAAGTTATCTTAAACATATGTCACATATATCTGTAACAAATAACTGAAAATACTTTTGTTTTGGACTAAACTAAACTGTTTTACCTGATTTACTGTAAGAAAGATGGATCTACACGATGAATCAATTCCATCATTAAAAGAAAGTAAAGTCTTCCGAAAAAGACACGCGCTTCTTGATTTAGGTCATGAAGTTGTCGTCCAGACCAGCTGTAGGTTGACGAAAAATCTAGAAAAGTCATCACTAAAATCAGCAAGAAATCCACGGACCTCAGCATTAAACAGGGTCGCCAAGTGGTCAGATTTATCCTAACCATGAGAAGGATTTATCTCGTACAATGGGGGGCACCATGCAAATTAGCTGGATAAGACTAATGAATCAGATCCCCAGAAAGGATAATCTCTTTTAAAGATCAAAAATCAGCTTTTAAGCCTGATATTACTCAATCCTTGAGATTGACCTTAAAGATTGAGAATTCAAACTCATGGAATTCAATGATATCTAAACTCGAGCTTAAACGAGAAAATATTTTGATAAAAAAATTACAAACCGATTTGTTTTCTGAAAACCCTATTTTCAATGCGTTCATTACCATTGAACGTAAAATCCTAGAAATTCACCTGAAATTCATTAGGTCACCTGAACTAAATCGGGTGTCAACCGTAAGAACGGTGGTTGCATAGCATGGTCAAAGACAGGACCTTGTGCCAGACCGAAAAATCAAAAGGGTGAGCTTTACTATTGCTCCTACCAAGGATAGTAATTGCGTCCGACACGTTATAAACCATAATTAAAAGCATGTCAGGGGACATTGCCTTAACAGTTGCTTGTTCAACGCTTTCCTTTACAACCAGACGGTAGTTTACCGAAAGGTAATATACGGGACAAATAAACTGGACGTGTTGCTTTCCAAATACAAGGTTAGCAAGTGGGTGACACAAAACCATAAGTTTTGAGCTAAAATTTTCAAATCTGAAACCCACCAAACCTACAAAAATATTTTGCAAACACCGGTGAAGGGTTATTCCGGAAAACTTATCCAGGGTAAAAAACTAGATTTAATTTTCAAAAGATCAAATGTTTTCATAAAGATCCAATTTCCTTAATGGATCTAAATTTTTATAGTCATGTGGGACTGTAAACTATATCGTTACTACCATTGTTTATACCGCCGTATAGAAATCACTGATGTACAAAGTGTGAAGAATAAAGAAGTGATTCTAGTATTTCAAGACGATATTGCTTGAGGACAAGCAACGCTCAAGTGTGGGAATATTTGATAATGCTAAAAACGAACATATATTTCATAGCATTATTCCTCAAGAAAGACAAGCTTTTAGTTGCAATTGTTCTATTTAAAAGTGATATTCGTTTAAATAATAAAAGGTGAAGACAAAAGACAGATTTGACGAATTGAAGACGCAAACGACCAAAAAGCTCAAAAGTACAAAATACAATCAAAGAAGTTCCAATTATTGATAAGAAACGTCTCGAAATTACAAGAGTACAAGATTCAAAACGCAAAGTACAAGATATTAAATTTTACGCAAGGACGTTCGAAAATCCGGAACCGGGACCAGAGTCAACTCTCAACGCTCGACGCAACGGACTAAAAATTACAAGTCAACTATGCACATAAATATAATATAATATTTAAATAATTCTTATAATTATTTATATATTATATAAATAAAATAAACCGTCGGCAAGAAAGACTCCAAACTGGAGTGAGCTGTATTTACAAACTCCGCGACTCGCGGAGTTTGAAGGCAAAAAATGCCGCGAGTCGCGGAGCCCCAATTTCTGAAACTCCCTATAAAGCCAACCGACATCTGATCATTTTTCATCATCTAATATCTATCTCTCTCTCAATATATACGTAAAAATATATATATAATTTATATTTTAATTTTAATTTTAATTTTTAATCCTAATAATAAGGGTATGTTAGCGAATATTGTAAGGGTATAAGTCGAAATTCTGTCCGTGTAACGCTACGCTATTTTTAATCATTGTAAGTTATGTTCAACCTTTTTAATTTAATGTCTCGTAGCTAAGTTATTATTATGCTTATTTAATCCGAAGTAATCATGATGTTGGGCTAATTACTAAAATTGGGTAATTGGGCTTTGTACCATAATTGGGGTTTGGACAAAAGAACGACACTTGTGGAAATTAGACTATGGGCTATTAATGGGCTTTATATTTGTTTAACTAAATGATAGTTTGTTAATGTTAATATAAAGATTTACAATTGGGCGTCCCTATAAATTACCATATACACTCGATCGGACACGATGGGCGGGGTATTTATATGTACGAATAATCGTTCATTTAACCGGACACGGGAATGGATTAATAGCCACTAGAATAATTAAAACAGGGGTGAAATTATGTACAAGGACACTTGGTATAATTGATTACAAAATATTAAAACCTTGGGTTACACTCAGTCGACATCCTGGTGTAATTATTAAACAAAGTATTAAAATCTTGTTACAGTTTAAGTCCCCAATTAGTTGGAATATTTAACTTCGGGTATAAGGATAATTTGACGAGGACACTCGCACTTTATATTTATGACTGAGGGACTGTTATGGACAAAAACCAGATGGACATATTAAATAATCCAGGACAAAGGACAATTAACCCATGGGCATAAAACTAAAATCAACACGTCAAACATCATGATTAAGGAAGTTTAAATAAGCATAATTCTTTTATTTCATATTTAATTTCCTTTATTTTATATTTAATTGCACTTCTAATTATCGCATTTTTATTGTTATTGTATTTAATTGCACTTTTAATTATCGTACTTTTTAATTATTGCAAGTTTATTTTATCGCACTTTTATTATTCGCAATTTCATTATCGTTATTTAATTTACGCTTTAATTTAAGTCTTGTATTTATTTTTAATATTTTACATTTGGTTTTAACTGCGACTAAAGTTTTAAAATCGACAAACCGGTCATTAAACGGTAAAAACCCCCCTTTATAATAATAATATTACTTATATATATATTTGTATTTTTATAAAAGTAAACTAATATAGCGTTAAGCTTTGTTTAAAAAGATTTCCCTGTGGAACGAACCGGACTTACTAAAAACTACACTACTGTATGATTAGGTACACTGCCTATAAGTGTTGTAGCAAGGTTTAAGTATATCCATTCTCTAAATAAATAAGTATCTTGTGTAAAATTGTATCGTATTTAATAGTATTTTCCTGCTAAATTTAATAGCTATTTTATATACACCTCGCGAAACATCAATGAGATACTCTGGAAATGAGAGAGAAAATAGTATTACGAATAGGTTCGCCGGTAAGTGCTTCAGGTTCTTTGCCAAGAGGTGAATGTGGTGGATGGAAGGGATCACCTTCTTCTTGTCTCCAATGATTAAGTAGGCTACGAACCCATCCCCAATTCATCCAGAATAGGTGATGGCTGATTGGTTGATCCATTCCGGTTACACTTTCTTCAGAGTTCAGGTGAATATCCATATCGGAATAGCTGTCGGAATTTAAGGAATTTGAACTAGATACGGGATCCATCTTGTATAATTAGAGAGATGATTTTTGATATGAAATAGATTATAGAATTTAGATTAGTACTCTTCAATACATAATTTACATATGTATATATAATACCAAAATCCCGTAAATTACGGAGAAATTTTCGGAAGATGGCAGTCAAAGTTTACTGTAATAGATATGTCAAGATATGAATTTTGTCTATACACTATCTATGCAATCAATGCAATAAGATGCGTTTAGACTTAAGATGATAGACAGGTAATTTATGACAAGAAATGATAAGCAAAAATTTTGACATGCAGACACAGTCGAAGTCCAGACTTACTAATGCATCCTAACAACTATCAGTTAGACACACTTATGCAAGACCTGGTTCACTAGGACCAATGCTCTGATACCAACTGTGATGATCGCTCCAAATCCATATGGACGAATACGTCATTCATCGATTTCATTGCGAGGTATTTGACCTCTATATGATACGTTTTATAAACATTGCATTCTTTTGAAAAGGCAAACCATATATGAATATTTAAATCAAAGGTTTTCGACATCTGATTATTTCTTCATATAGACAATCACCGTAAATAATAGTTTACAACAGTACTTCCGTTGACAATGCAGTTAAAATAAGATACATGGTGATGATTTGGTGAATGCAACGATTTCTTGAAAAATATGCCATGTAAGATTCCATGCACATAGCTTGTCTATCATATAAGCAAACAGTGGAAGACTTCTAGGGAACCTGAGAATAAACATGCTAACAAGTGTCAACACAAAGGTTGGTGAGTTCATAGTTTTAATGTTGTGCATAATCTGTATATAAAGGTGGATCACAAGATTTCAGTTGTTTCATCCAGAAACGTTTATCAAAATATTCTACGAAATTGAGCACCTTGGTAACTAAACTTAACGTATATATAATTTATACCCTTTGTATAATCATCTTAATAATACACGCAAATCAACGTGTACGCTTCTCAAATAGCATACGTCCATTAAAAGGCTAGTGCTCTAGCTCGGACGGGGATATCAAGCCCTATGGATCCATATACTACTACTCGCGCCCACCAGTTCTTATAACTGGCAGTTACTAGTTACCAAAGCTAAGGGATTTTCGGTTCAAACTCAGTGTAGAATTTAGTATGTACTTGTATCCATTGCGTTTAAAATAAAGTGCATGTATTCTCAGCCCAAAAATATATATTGCAAAAGGAATTAAAAAGGGAGCAAATGAAACTCACCTTAGCAGCACATAAGGTCATTCATCAAAAAGTGACCGTAACTCGGAATGCAAGATTAACCGTAGATCTCAACCTAGAGAACATATGTTGGTCAATACATGTCTAATAAACTAGGTTGGGTTATAGTGTATCACAATCCTAATGCTCGAGATCGACATACAAAAGTTATCAAAAGTCATTTCAAAAAGTCAATTTTGACAATTGTTCAACAAAACGAGACGTGTCTTATATAAGGATTCATTTACTTGGCTAGTAGTATTTTATCAATCTCATAAACAGGTTGTTTAAATATTAATTGCAGATTTAAAAGCAATTCCAATTAACGTCAATTATAATTCAGTTGACCATATCTTTTGATTCGTTCATCGAAATTACGCGATTTCTAAATGAAAAGTTATTGATTTTTCACCAGCTTTCCGAAAACATGTATATCATATACCTTTTACCAGTAATATATGTATTTAATTCGTGATTCATTATAAACTATTTAACGATAAAATTTAGCATACAAGCATGTATAAATATATACTCGAGCACTAGACATGTATACACTATTAATATATAAAAGATAAGATATGAATGCTCACGTATCAATATTGAGATTCAATATTGCAGGAAAGTACGTAGACGCAACAGAGATGATAAATACTAGGTTTGACTTGCGAACAATACCCATGAACATTACCCATAACCTCCATAGCTATAACCCATAATTTCCTTAGTTCTATCCCGTTTGAAGCTTGTTTTGAAAGTGACACGCTCATGACCTCGTCGTAATATTTTATGTATAATATTACTAAAAATATTAAGATTAATAATAATAATAATAATCTTAATAATAATATAATAATAATAATAATAATAATATAATAATAATAATAATAATAATAATAATAATTATAATAATTAAATACTTACAGAGTATATGTGTAAAAGAATTCGAGCAGAAACTGGACTTTTATAGGCAACTTTTTGAAATCTGATGCCCATGCGATCGCATGGGTTTTATGCCTATTTCTCATGCGATCGCATGGCCGTCAGATCCAGCTTACATATTTTTTGTTTTCTTGTTTGTCGACATAATTAAATATAATATATATAATATATATAATTTAAATAATTAATTATATATTATATTAAATTCATGTGCATAGTTGACTTGTAATTTTCGTTCCGATGACTCGTACGTTGTCACTCGACTTATGTCCCGGTTCCGGTTTCTCGAACGCATTTTCGTACGCTTAGAAAACTCGCAATTTACGTTTTGTGACTCGTACCTTTGTTAAAATATAGTCTTAAATTATCAATAAACTATATCATTCTAAGTGTATCTTAAACTTTCGAGTGTTTTGGTCATTTACTTCTATAAATCATTGTCTCGCTATTTGTTAATATATATATAATAACAAATCGTTTTATGACCAAGTTAATATATATTTTCAACATTCATAAACACGTTTTAAATATACGTCGCAAGTTATTCATACAATTAATATTCCAACTTTTCATATATATTCAAATAAATATTTAAACCAATAAGTTTAATGTACGGTATCAAACAATTAATACATTGTTACGTTTTCAAGTTATATATATATATATATATATATATATATATATATATATATATATATATATATATATACATATAATTGTTCGCGAATCGTCAAGAACAACCGAAAGGTATTTGAATATATGAAAGTAGTTCAAAAATTTTGAGATTCAGTTTTACATACTTTGCTTATCGTGTCAGAAATATTAATCGTACAAAGATTAAGTTTAAATTTGGTCAAAAATTTCCGGGTCATCACACGTGAGGTTAAGAGACTTAAACAAAACAAGATACCGATTGTTAAGGTTCGATGGAATGCTCGTAGAGGACCCGAGTTCACCTGGGAGCGTGAAGATCAGATGAAGAAGAAATACCCGCATCTATTTCTAGAAGATTCATCAACACTTTCAACAGCTTAAAATTTCGGGACGAAATTTATTTAACGGGTAGGTACTGTAGTGACCCGAACTTTTCCATGTTTATATATATTAAATGAAATTGATATTTACATGATTAAGTGTTTCCAACATGTTAAGCAATCAAACTTGTTAAGACTTGATTAATTGAAATAGGTTTCATATAGACAATTGACCACCCAAGTTGACCGGTGATTCACGAACGTTAAAACTTGTAAAAACTATACGATGACATATATATGGTTATATATATAGTTAACATGATTTTATTATAAGTATGTATCTCATTAGGTATTTTAACAATGAGTTATATACATAAAAATGAGACTATTAATTTAAGAAACTCGAAAACGATATATATAACGATTATCGTTATAACAACGTCTTACTAGGTACATATGAATCATATTAAGATATAGATACACTTGGTTAATAATATTAAATGATAAGTAAATATATTATTAAGTGTATTAACAATGAAATACATATCTAAAAATAAGACTACTAACTTAATGATTTCGAAACGAGACATATATGTAACGATTATCGTTGTAACAACATTTAACTGTATATATATCATACTAAGATATATTATATATTATAATATCATGATAATATAACAATTTAACATCTCATTTGTTATAATAAACAATGGGTTAACAACATTCAACAAGATCGTTAACCTAAAGGTTTCAAAACAACATTTACATGTAACGACTAACGATGACTTAACGACTCAGTTAAAATGTATATACATGTAGTGTTTTAAAATGTATTCATACACTTTTGAAAGACTTCAAGACACTTATCAAAATACTTCTACTTAACAAAAATGCTTACAATTACATCCTCGTTCAGTTTCATCAACAATTCTACTCGTATGCACCCGTATTCGTACTCATACAATACACAGCTTTTAGATGTATGTACTATTGGTATATACACTCCAATGATCAGCTCTTAGCAGCCCATGTGAGTCAACTAACACATGTGGGAACCATCATTTGGCAACTAGCATAAAATATCTTATAAAATTACAAAAATATGAGTAATCATTCATGACTTATTTACATGAAAACAAAATTACATATCCTTTATATCTAATCCATACACCAACGACCAAAAACACCTACAAACACTTTCATTCTTCAATTTTCTTCATCTAATTGATCTCTCTCAAGTTCTATCTTCAAGTTCTAAGTGTTCTTCATAAATTCCAAAAGTTCTAGTTTCATAAAATCAAGAATACTTCCAAGATTGCAAGTTTACTTCCAAGTTTTCTAAATCCATTCCAAGTAATCATCCAAGATCAAGAAACCTTTGTTACTTACAGTAGGTTATCTTTCTAATACAAGGTAATAATCATATTCAAACTTTAATTCAATTTCTATAACTATAACAATCTTATTTCGAGTGGAAATCTTACTTGAAATTATTTTCGTGTCATGATTCTGCTTCAAGAACTTTCAAGCCATCAAAGGATCCTTTGAAGCTAGATCTATTTTTCTTATTTCCAGTAGGTTTATCCAAGGAACTTGAGGTAGTAATGATATTCATAACATCATTCTATTCATACATATAAAGTTATCTTATTCGAAGGTTTAAACTTGTAATCACTAGAACATAGTTTAGTTAATTCTAAAATTGTTCGCAAATAAAAGTTAATCCTTCTAACTTGAATTTTAAAATCAACTAAACACATGTTATATATATATATTATATGCTAACTTAATGATTTAAAACCTAGAAACACGAAAAACACCGTAAAACCGGATTTACGCCGTCTTGGTAACACCGCGGGCTGTTTTGGGTTAGTTAATTAAAAACTATGATAAACTTTGATTTAAAAGTTGTTATTCTCGGAAAAAGATTTTTATTATGAACATGAAACTATATCCAAAAATTATGGTTAAACTCAAAGTGGAAGTATGTTTTCTAAAATGGTCATCTAGACGTCGTTCTTTCGACTGAAATGACTACCTTTACAAAAACGACTTGTAACTTATTTTTCTGACTATAAACCTATACTTTTTATGTTTAGATTCATAAAATAGAGTTCAATATGAAACCATAGCAATTTGATTCACTCAAAACGGATTTAAAATGAAGAAGTTATGGGTAAAACAAGATTGGATAATTTTTCTCATTTTAGCTACGTGAAAATTGGTAACAAATCTATTCCAACTATAACTTAATCAAATTGTATTGTATATTATGTAATCTTGAGATACCATAGACACGTATACAATATTTTGACCTATCATGTCGACACATCTATATATATTTCGGAACAACCATAGACACTCTATATGTGAATGTTGGAGTTAGCTATACAGGGTTGAGGTTGATTCCAAAATATATATAGTTTGAGTTGTGATCAATACTGAGATACGTATATACTGGGTCGTGGATTGATTCAAGATAATATTTATCGATTTATTTCTGTACATCTAACTGTGGACAACTAGTTGTAGGTTACTAACGAGGACAGCTGACTTAATAAACTTAAAACATCAAAATGTATTAAAAGTGTTGTAAATATATTTTAAACATACTTTGATATATATGTACATATTTGTTATAGGTTCGTGAATCGACCAGTGGCCAAGTCTTACTTTCCGACGAAGTAAAAATCTGTGAAAGTGAGTTATAGTCCCACTTTTAAAATCTAATATTTTTGGGATGAGAATACATGCAGGTTTTATAAATGATTTACAAAATAGACACAAGTACGTGAAACTACATTCTATGGTTGAATTATCGAAATCGAATATGCCCTTTTTTATTAAGTCTGGTAATCTAAGATTTAGGGAACAGACACCCTAATTGACGCGAATCCTAAAGATAGATCTATTAGGCCTAACAAACCCCATCCAAAGTACCGGATGCTTTAGTACTTCGAAATTTATATCATATCCGAAGGGTGTCCCGGAATGATGGGGATATTCTTATATATGCATCTTGTTAATGTCGGTTACCAGGTATTCACCATATGAATGATTTTTATCTCTGTGTATGGGATGTATATATTGAAATATGAAATCTTGTGGTCTATTGTTACGATTTGATATTTATAGGTTAAACCTATAACTCACCAACATTTTTGTTGACGTTTAAATCATGTTTAGTCTCAGGTGAATATTAAGAGCTTCCGCTGTTGCATACTAAAATAAGGACAAGATTTGGAGTCCATGTTTGTATGATATTATGTGAAAACCGCATTCAAGAAACATATGTCGATGTAATATATTTCTATTGTAAACCATTATGTAACGGTCGTGTGTAAACAGTATATTTTAGATTATCATTATTTGATAATCTACGTAATGCTTTTGAAACGTTTATTGATAAAATAAAGGTTATGGTTGTTTTAAACATGAATGCAGTCTTTGAAAAACGTCTCATATAGAGGTCAAAACCTCGCAAAGAAATCAATTAATATGGAACGTTTATATTCAATATGAACGGGACATTTCATACAAGGCTCGTCTGTTTATTCAAAGATTGACTTACGTTTCGGGTATCATCAAATGCGGGTGAAAGAAGATGATATTCCAAACACTGCTTTCAGAACACGTTACGGTCATTACGAGTTTATGGTCATGCCGTTTGGTTTAACTAATGCACCAGCTGTGTTCATGGACCTTATGAACCGAGTGTGTGGACCATACCTTGACAAGTTTGTCATTGTTTTCATTGATGACATACTTATTTACTCAAAGAATGACCAAGAACACGGTGAACATTTGAGAAAGGTGTTAGAAGTATTGAGGAAGGAAGAATTGTACGCTAAATTTTCAAAGTGTGCATTTTGGTTGGAAGAAGTTCAATTCCTCGGTCACATAGTGAACAAAAAAGGTATTAAGGTGGATCCGGCAAAGATAGAAACTGTTGAAAAGTGGGAAACCCCGAAAACTCCGAAACACATACGCTAGTTTTTAGGACTAGCTGGTTACTACAGAAGGTTCATCCAAGACTTTTCCAGAATAGCAAAACCCTTGACTGCATTAACGCATAAAGGGAAGAAATTTGAATGGAAGGATGAACAAGAGAAAGCGTTTCAGTTATTGAAGAAAAAGCTAACTACGGCACCTATATTGTCATTGCCCGAAGGGAATGATGATTTTGTGATTTATTGTGACGCATCAAAACAAGGTCTCGGTTGTGTATTAATGCAACGAACGAAGGTGATTGCTTATGCGTCTAGACAATTGAAGATTCACGAGCAAAATTATACGACGCATGATTTGGAATTAGGCGCGGTTGTTTTTGCATTAAAGACTTGGAGGCACTACTTATATGGGGTCAAAAGTATTATATATACCGACCACAAAAGTCTTCAACACATATTTAATCAGAAACAACTGAATATGAGGCAGCGTAGGTGGATTGAATTGTTGAATGATTACGACTTTGAGATTCGTTACCACCCGAGAAAGGCAAATGTGGTAGCCGACGCCTTGAGCAGGAAGGACAGAGAACCCATTCGAGTAAAATCAATGAATATAATGATTTACACTAACCTTACTACTCAAATAAAGGTGGCGTAACAAGGAGTTTTAAAAGAGGGAAATTTAAAGGATGAAATACCCAAAGGATCGGAGAAGCATCTTAATATTCGGGAAGAAGGAACCCGGTATAGGGCTGAAAGAATTTGGGTACCAAAATTTGGAGATATGAGAGAAATGGTACTTAGAGAAGCTCATAAAACTAGATACTCAATACATCCTGGAATGGGGAAGATGTATAAGGATCTTAAGAAACATTTTTGGTGGCCAGGTATGAAAGCCGATATTGCTAAATATGTAGGAGAATGTTTGACGTGTTCTAAGGTCAAAGCTGAACATCAGAAACCATCAGGTCTACTACAACAACCTGAAATCCCGGAATGGAAATGGAAAAACATTACCATGGATTTCATTACTAAATTGCCAAGGACTGCAAGTGGTTATGATACTATTTGGGTAATAGTTGATCGTCTCACCAAGTCAGCACACTTCCTGCCAATAAGAGAAGATGACAAGATGGATAAGTTAGCACGACTGTATTTGAAGGAAGTCATCTCCAGACATGGAATACCGATCTCTATTATCTCTGATAGGGATGGCAGATTTATTTCAAGATTCTGGCAGACATTACAGCAAGCATTGGGAACTCGTTTAGACATGAGTACTGCCTATCATCCACAAACTGATGGGCAGAGCGAAAGGATGATACAAACGCTTGAAGACATGCTACGAGCTTGTGTTATTGATTTTGGAAACAGTTGGGATCGACATCTACCGTTAGCAGAATTTTCCTACAACAACAGCTACCATTCAAGCATTGAGATGGCGCCGTTTGAAGCACTTTATGGTAGAAAGTGCAGGTCTCTGATTTGTTGGAGTGAAGTGGGGGATAGACAGATTACGGGTCCGGAGATAATACAAGAAACTACCGAGAAGATCATCCAAATTCAACAACGGTTGAAAACCGCCCAAAGTCGACAAAAGAGCTACGCTGACATTAAAAGAAAAGATATAGAATTTGAAATTGGAGAGATGGTCATGCTTAAAGTTGCACCTTGGAAAGGCGTTGTTCGATTTGGTAAACGAGGGAAATTAAATCCAAGGTATATTGGACCATTCAAGATTATTGATCGTGTCGGACCAGTAGCTTACCGACTTGAGTTACCTCAACAACTCGCGGCTGTACATAACACTTTCCACGTCTCGAATTTGAAGAAATTTTTTGCTAAAGAAGATCTCACTATTCCGTTAGATGAAATCCAAATCAACGAAAAACTTCAATTTATCGAAGAACCCGTCGAAATAATGGATCGTGAGGTTAAAATACTTAAGCAAAACAAGATACCAATTGTTAAGGTTCAATGGAATGCTCGTAGAGGACCTGAGTTCACCTGGGAACGAGAAGATCAGATGAAGAAGAAATACCCGCATTTATTTCCAGAAGATACGTCAACACCTCCAACTGCTTAAAATTTCGGGACGAAATTTATTTAACGGGTAGGTACTGTAGTGACCCGAACTTTTCCATGTTTATATATATATTAAATGAAATTGTTATTTACATGATTAAGTGTTTCCAACATGTTAAGCAATCAAACTTGTTAAGATTTGATTAATTGAAATAGGTTTCATATAGACAATTGACCACCCAAGTTGACCGGTGATTCACGAACGTTAAAACTTGTAAAAACTATACGATGACATATATATGGTTATATATATAGTTAACATGATTTTATTATAAGTATGTATCTCATTAGGTATTTTAACAATGAGTTATATACATAAAAATGAGACTATTAATTTAAGAAACTCGAAAACGATATATATAATGATTATCGTTATAACAACGTCTTACTAGGTACATATGAATCATATTAAGATATTGATACACTTGGTTAATTATGTTAAATGATAAGTAAATATATTATTAAGTGTATTAACAATGAAATACATATGTAAAAATAAGACTACTAACTTAATGATTTCGAAACGAGACATATATGTAACGATTATCGTTGTAACGACATTTAACTGTATATATATCATACTAAGATATATTATATATCATAATATCATGATAATATAACAATTTAACATCTCATTTGTTATAATAAACAATGGGTTAACAACATTCAACAAGATCGTTAACCTAAAGGTTTCAAAACAACATTTACATGTAACGACTAACGATGACTTAACGACTCAGTTAAAATGTATATACATGTAGTGTTTTAATATGTATTCATACACTTTTGAAAGACTTCAATACACTTATAAAAATACTTCTACTTAACAAAAATTCTTACAATTACATCCTCGTTCAGTTTCATCAACAATTCTACTCGTATGCACCCGTATTCGTACTCGTACAATACACAACTTTTAGATGTATGTACTATTGGTATATACACTCCAATGATAAAGTCTTAATAGCCCATGTGAGTCACCTAACACATGTGGGAACCATAATTTGGCAACTAGCATGAAATATCTCATAAAATTACAAAAATATGAGTAATCATTCTTGACTTATTTACATGAAAACAAAATTACATATCCTTTATATCTAATCCATACACCAATGACCAAAAACACCTACAAACACTTTCATTCTTCAATTTTATTCATCTAATTGATCTCTCTCAAGTTCTATCTTCAAGTTCTAAGTGTTCTTCATAAATTCCAAAAGTTCTAGTTTCATAAAATCAAGAATACTTCCAAGATTGCAAGTTTACTTCCAAGTTTTCTAAATCCATTCCAAGTAATCATCCAAGATCAAGAAACCTTTGTTACTTACAGTAGGTTATCTTTATAATACAAGGTAATAATCATATTCAAACTTTAATTCAATTTCTATAACTATAACAATCTTATTTCGAGTGGAAATCATACTTGAAATTGTTTTCGTGTCATGATTCTGCTTCAAGAACTTTCAAGCCATCCAAGGATCCTTTTGTAGTGACCCAAACTTTTCCATGTTTATATATATTAATTGAGATTGATATTTACATGATTAAATGTTTCCAACATGTTAAGCAATCAAACTTGTTAAGACTTGATTAATTGAAATATGTTTCATATAGACAATTGACCACCCAAGTTGACCGGTGATTCACGAACGTTAAAACTTGTAAAAACTATATGATGACATATATATATGGATATATATATATAGTTAACATGATACTATGATAAGTAAACATATCATTAAGTATATTAACAATGAACTACATATGTAAAAACAAGACTACTAACTTAATGATTTTTAAACGAGACATATATGTAACGATTATCGTTGTAAAGACATTTAATGTATATATATCATATTAAGAGATATTCATACATGATAATATCATGATAATATAATAATTTAAAATCTCATTTGATATTATAAACATTGGGTTAACAACATTTAACAAGATCGTTAACCTAAAGGTTTCAAAACAACACTTACATGTAACGACTAACGATGACTTAACGACTCAGTTAAAATGTATATACATGTAGTGTTTTAATATGTATTTATACACTTTTGAAAGACTTCAATACACTTATCAAAATACTTCTACTTAACAAAAATGCTTACAATTACATCCTCGTTCAGTTTCATCAACAATTCTACTCGTATGCACCCGTATTCGTACTCGTACAATACACAGCTTTTAGATGTATGTACTATTGGTATATACACTCCAATGATCAGCTCTTAGCAGCCCATGTGAGTCACCTAACACATGTGGGAACCATCATTTGGCAACTAGCATGAAATATCTCATAAAATTACAAAAATATGAGTAATCATTCATGACTTATTTACATGAAAACAAAATTACATATCCTTTATATCTAATCCATACACCAACAACCAAAAACACATACAAATACTTTCATTCTTCAATTTTCTTCATCTAATTGATCTCTCTCAAGTTCTATCTTCAAGTTCTAAGTGTTCTTCATATATTCTACAAGTTCTAGTTACATAAAATCAAGAATACTTTCAAGTTTGCTAGCTCACTTCCAATCTTGTAAGGTGATCATCCAACCTCAAGAAATTTTTGTTTCTTACAGTAGGTTATCATTCTAATACAAGGTAATAATCATATTCAAAACTTTGGTTCAATTTCTATAACTATAACAATCTTATTTCAAGTGATGATCTTACTTGAACTTGTTTTCGTGTCATGATTCTGCTTCAAGAACTTCGAGCCATCCAAGGATCCGTTGAAGCTAGATCCATTTTTTTCTTTTCCAGTAGGTTTATCCAAGGAACTTAAGGTAGTAATGATGTTCATAACATCATTCGATTCATACATATAAAGCTATCTTATTCGAAGGTTTAAACTTGTAATCACTAGAACATAGTTTAGTTAATTCTAAACTTGTTCACAAACAAAATTAATCCTTCTAACTTGACTTTTAAAATCAACTAAACACATGTTCTATATCTATATGATATGCTAACTTAATGATTTAAAACCTAGAAACACGAAAAACACCGTAAAACCGGATTTATGCCGTCGTAGTAACACCGCGGGCTGTTTTGGGTTAGTTAATTAAAAACTATGATAAACTTTGATTTAAAAGTTGTTTTTATGAGAAAATGATTTTTATTATGAACATGAAACTATATCCAAAAATTATGGTTAAACTCAAAGTGGAAGTATGTTTTCTAAAATGGTCATCTAGACGTCGTTCTTTCGACTGAAATGACTACCTTTACAAAAACGACTTGTAACTTATTTTTCCGACTATAAACCTATACTTTTTTTGTTTAGATTCATAAAATAGAGTTCAATATGAAACCATAGCAAATTGATTCACTCAAAACGGATTTAAAATGAAGAAGTTATGGGTAAAACAAGATTGGATAATTTTTCTCATTTTAGCTACGTGAAAATTGGTAACAAATCTATTCCAACCATAACTTAATCAACTTGTATTGTATATTATGTAATCTTGAGATACCATAGACACGTATACAATGTTTCGACCTATCATGTCGACACATCTATATATATTTCGGAACAACCATAGACACTCTATATGTGAATGTTGGAGTTAGCTATACAAGGTTGAGGTTGATTCCAAAATATATATAGTTTGAGTTGTGATCAATACTAAGATACGTATACACTGGGTCATGGATTGATTCAAGATAATATTTATCGATTTATTTCTGTACATCTAACTGTGGACAACTAGTTGTAGGTTACTAACGAGGACAGCTGACTTAATAAACTTAAAACATCAAAATATATTAAAAGTGTTGTAAATATATTTTGAACATACTTTGATATATATGTATATATTGTTATAGGTTCGTGAATCAACCAGTGGCCAAGTCTTACTTCCCGACGAAGTAAAAATCTGTGAAAGTGAGTTATAGTCCCACTTTTAAAATCTAATATTTTTGGGATGAGAATACATGCAGGTTTTATAAATGATTTACAAAATAGACACAAGTACGTGAAACTACATTCTATGGTTGAATTATCGAAATCGAATATGCCCCTTTTTATTAAGTCTGGTAATCTAAGAATTAGGGAACAGACACCCTAATTGACGCGAATCCTAAAGATAGATCTATTGGGCCTAACAAACCCCATCCAAAGTACCGGAAGAAGAATCGGAACCGGAAGAAGAATCGGAACCGGATGAAGAAGTAGAACCGGTGGGGGAAATAATAAAACGGTTAAGTAAAAGAAAATCCTCAACCAACCGACCAAGGTTAATTATGGTCAATGGTGTTTCCGCCAAGGAAGCAAAATATTGGGAGGATTACCAATTCTCCGATGAATCGGATTCCGACGAGAATTCCGATGATGTTATAGAAATTACCCCAACTGAATTTAAAAAGGCAAAAGAAAATAATAAGGGAAAGGGCATAAAAATAGAGAAATCTAATTCCAACCCCGATGAACTTTATATGTATCGTCAACCCCCGAAGTCCTTAAGTTGTAACAATGACCCGGGAACCTCTAAACCACCAGGTTTTTCTAAACCAATGTGGAAAACGACGGCTCGTATTAGGGGAACATCATATATCCCTAGAAACTTGGCAAAACCAACCAAAACCGAAGAAGAAGAAACAAGCGAGTCGGAATAAGATAGTTGTATTCGTGTGGTGTAATATATGTAATATAGTGTGCTTATGCTTTAAGATATATGTAAAAATTACTTGTATTAATAAATATTTTTTTTTATGAATCTAACTCTTGTCTATTTTACAGTATAAAAACACAAAATGGATAGACAACCCAATATTTTAAGAGATCTACCCGGAGACATGATTGATGAAATCTTGTCTAGAGTCGGTCAGAATTCTTCGGCACAACTATTTAAGGCGAGATCAGTTTGTAAGACATTCAAAGAACGTTCCAAGAATGCCTTGGTTTATAAAAGGCTTTCGTTCGAAAGATGGGGGATATCACATTGGGAAATCCATAAGTTACGATGTGTTTACTTTGACGCATATATTGCGGGGAACCCAAATGCTATTTTACACAATGGGTTAAGAAATTATTTTAACTCAATATATCCGAATATTGGACTTCGTGATTTAGAAAAAGCGGCTAACATGCAACATAAAGAAGCATGTTATGCTTACGGATTAGTAATGTTCGCTTCTCACCAAAGTGAGAACAAGAACATCGGGCTACAACTATTAAACAAAACGTTCCCACAAGTGACGGAGTCGGTAATTGGGGTAAGAAATGAGGTTTTTAGATTGTTACGGGACTGTTGGACATTACGTGACCCTCGTCCCTTTGACGACGTTACAACACGCTGTCTTATCAACAGCCATAACAGTTATGTTCCACAAGACCAAGGATGGGAAGTAATCCTAGTAAAACCAGAATGCATGACTTGTTTCTGGACGTATGAATTACGTGTCTTTATTGCCTTTGCTGAACGACTTGTGTACTAGCTAGAATTATCTTCATAACCATCTTGTATCAAATTTATTGTGTGCTATATTTCATGCTATATGTAAAATAAGCGGTATTGTAAGTTTGTAAAATATTGTGTAAAAGTTTGAACGCGAAATATTATTATAATCAGTTTTTCATATAGAATTGTAGTAGTTGAATTGTATATTAGCTACTAAGTATGAACTTAACGGGTAGGTACTACCCGAATTTAAACTTATAAAACGCTAATATGAAGAAAAAGCTTTTATAAATGAGTTCATATTATGCTACGAAATACTATTAACTACTCTTAATATTCTGTATGATTAACTTGTTCCATTTGACTATTTTGAAGGAAATGGCACCGACTACTCGACACACCGTGAATATGAATGAAGAGGAATTCCGTACTTTTCTAGCTTCAAACATAGCCACAGTACAGGCTGCGCTACATACCAACAATAACCTTAGATCTAGCAGTACAGGAAATCGTGTAGGATGCACCTACAAAGAATTCACTGCCTGCAAACCTTTGGAATTTGATGGAACCGAAGGACCGATCGAATTGAAACGGTGGACCGAGAAGGTCGAATCGGTGTTTGCCATAAGTAAGTGTACTGAAGAGGACAAAGTGAAGTACGCTACGCATACCTTCACAGGTTCTGCGTTAACATGGTGGAATACCTATCTAGAGCAGGTGGGATAAGACGATGTGTACGCACTACCGTGGTCAGCATTCAAGCACTTGATGAACGAGAAGTACCGTCCCAGAACCGAGGTCAATAAGCTCAAGACAGAACTTAGAGGGTTATGAACCCAAGGATTTGATATTACCACGTACGAAAGACGATTCACAGAATTGTGCCTATTGTGTCCGGGAGCATTCGAAGATGCGGAAGAGAAGATCGACGCGTTTGTGAAAGGATTACCGGAAAGAATCCAAGAAGATATAAGTTCACACGAGCCCGCCTCCATACAACAGGCATGTAGAATGGCTCACAAACTAGTGAACCAGATTGAAGAAAGAATTAAAGAACAGACTGCTGAAGAGGCCAATGTGAAGCAAGTTAAAAGAAAGTGAGAGGAAAACGGTGATAAGAATCACCAATACAACAACAGCAATTACAACAATAATCGCAACAATTATCCCAACAATCGCAACATCAATCGCAACTACAACAAACGGCCCAACAACAACAACAACAACAACAACAACAACAACAACAACAACAACAACAACAACAACAACAACAACAACTACAACAATCATCCCAACAACAATAATAACCGCAACAACAACAACAATCAGAAGCAGCTATGCCAAAGGTGTGAAAAGTATCACTCAGGGTTCTGCACCAAATTTTGCAACAAGTGTAAAAGAAATGGTCATAGCGCGGCGAAGTGTGAGGTCTATGGACCAGGGTTTAATAGAACGAAAGGAAGAAATGGTGTCGGAACAAGTAATGGCGGAGCAAGTAGTGTCGGAGCAAGTTATGCCAATGTAGTTTGTTATAAATGTGGAAAATCGGGCCACATTATTAGAAATTGCCCGAACCAGGAGAACACGAATGGACAAGGCCGCGGAAGAGTTTTCAATATTAATGCGGCAGAGGCACAGGAAGACCCGGAGCTTGTTACGGGTACGTTTCTTATTGACAATAAATCTGCTTACGTTTTATTTGATTCGGGTGCGGATAGAAGCTATATGAGTAGAGATTTTTGTGCTAAATTAAGTTGTCCATTGACGCCTTTGGATAGTAAATTTTTACTCGAATTAGCAAATGGTAAATTAATTTCAGCAGATAATATATGTCGGAATCGAGAAATTAAACTGGTTAGCGAAACATTTAAGATTGATTTGATACCAGTAGAGTTAGGGAGTTTTGATGTGATAATCGGTATGGACTGGTTGAAAGAAGTGAAAGCAGAGATCGTTTGTTACAAAAATGCAATTCGCATTATACGAGAAAAAGGAAAACCCTTAATGGTGTACGGAGAAAAGGGCAACACGAAGCTACATCTTATTAGTAATTTGAAGGCACAAAAACTAATAAGAAAAGGTTGCTATGCTGTTCTAGCACACGTCGAGAAAGTACAAACTAAAGAAAAGAGCATCAATGATGTTCCCATTGCAAAAGAATTTCCCGATGTATTTCTGAAAGAATTACCGGGATTACCCCCACATCGATCCGTTGAATTTCAAATAGATCTTGTACAAGGAGCTGCACCAATAGCTCGTGCTCCTTACAGACTCGCACTCAGCGAGATGAAAGAACTGCAAAGCCAATTACAAGAACTTTTAGAGCGTGGTTTCATTCGACCAAGCACATCACCGTGGGGAGCTCCTGTTTTGTTTGTCAAGAAGAAAGATGGTACATTCAGGTTGTGTATCGACTACCGAGAGTTGAACAAACTTACCATCAAGAACCGCTACCCACTACCGAGAATCGACGACTTATTTGATCAACTACAAGGCTCGTCTGTTTATTCAAAGATTGACTTACGTTCCGAGTATCATCAAATGCGGGTGAAAGAAGATGATATTCCAAAGACTGCTTTCAGAACACGTTACGGTCATTACGAGTTTATGGTCATGCCGTTTGGTTTAACTAATGCACCAGATGTGTTCATGGACCTTATGAACCGAGTGTGTGGACCATACCTTGACAAGTTTGTCATTGTTTTCATTGATGACATACTTATTTACTCAAAGAATGACCAAGAACATGGTGAACATTTGAGAAAGGTGTTAGAAGTATTGAGGAAGGAAGAATTGTACGCTAAGTTTTCAAAGTGTGCATTTTGGTTGGAAGAAGTTCAATTCCTCGGTCACATAGTGAACAAAGAAGGTATTAAGGTGGATCCGGCAAAGATAGAAACTGTTGAAAAGTGGGAAACCCCGAAAACTCCGAAACACATACGCCAGTTTTTAGGACTAGCTGGTTACTACAGAAGGTTCATCCAAGACTTTTCCAGAATAGCAAAACCCTTGACTGCATTAACGCATAAAGGGAAGAAATTTGAATGGAATGATGAACAAGAGAAAGCGTTTCAGTTATTGAAGAAAAAGCTAACTACGGCACCTATATTGTCATTGCCTGAAGGGAATGATGATTTTGTGATTTATTGTGACGCATCAAAGCAAGGTCTCGGTTGTGTATTAATGCAACGAACGAAGGTGATTGCTTATGCGTCTAGACAATTGAAGATTCACGAACAAAATTATATGACGCATGATTTGGAATTAGACGCGGTTGTTTTTTCATTAAAGACTTGGAGGCACTACTTATATGGGGTCAAAAGTATTATATATACCGACCAAAAAAGTCTTCAACACATATTTAATCAGAAACAACTGAATCTGAGGCAGCGTAGGTGGATTGAATTATTGAATGATTACGACTTTGAGATTCGTTACCACCCGGGGAAGGCAAATGTGGTAGCCGATGCCTTGAGCAGGAAGGACAGAGAACCCATTCGAGTAAAATCTATGAATATAATGATTCATAATAACCTTACTACTCAAATAAAGGAGGCGCAACAAGGAGTTTTAAAAGAGGGAAATTTAAAGGATGAAATACCCAAAGGATCAGAGAAGCATCTTAATATTCGGGAAGACGGAACCCGGTATAGGGCTGAAAGGATTTGGGTACCAAAATTTGGAGATATGAGAGAAATGGTACTTAGAGAAGCTCATAAAACCAGATACTCAATACATCCTGGAACGGGGAAGATGTACAAGGATCTCAAGAAACATTTTTGGTGGCCGGGTATGAAAGCCGATGTTGCTAAATACGTAGGAGAATGTTTAACGTGTTCTAAGGTCAAAGCTGAGCATCAGAAACCATCAGGTCTACTTCAACAACCCGAAATCCCGGAATGGAAATGGGAAAACATTACCATGGATTTCATCACTAAATTGCCAAGGACTGCAAGTGGTTTTGATACTATTTGGGTAATAGTCGATCGTCTCACCAAATCAGCACACTTCCTGCCAATAAGAGAAGATGACAAGATGGAGAAGTTAGCACGACTGTATTTGAAGGAAGTCGTCTCCAGACATGGAATACCAATCTCTATTATCTCTGATAGGGATGGCAGATTTATTTCAAGATTCTGGCAGACATTACAGTAAGTATTAGGAACTCGTCTAGACATGAGTACTGCCTATCATCCACAAACTGATGGGCAGAGCGAAAGGACAATACAAACACTTGAAGACATGCTACGAGCATGTGTTATTGATTTCAGAAATAGTTGGGATCGACATCTACCGTTAGCAGAATTTTCCTACAACAACAGCTACCATTCAAGCATTGAGATGGCGCCGTTTGAAGCACTTTATGGTAGAAAGTGCAGGTCTCTGATTTGTTGGAGTGAAGTGGGGGATAGACAGATTACGGGTCCGGAGATTATACAAGAAACTACCGAGAAGATCATCCAAATTCAACAACGGTTGAAAATCACCCAAAGTCGACAAAAGAGCTACGCTGACATTAAAAGAAAAGATATAGAATTTGAAATTGGAGAGATGGTCATGCTTAAAGTTGCACCTTGGAAAGGCGTTGTTCGATTTGGTAAACGAGGGAAATTAAATCCAAGGTATATTGGACCATTCAAGATTATTGATCGTGTCAGACCAGTAGCTTACCAACTTGAGTTACCTCAACAACTCGCGGCTGTACATAACACTTTCCACGTCTTGAATTTGAAGAAATGTTTTGCTAAAGAAGATCTCACTATTCCGTTAGATGAAATCCAAATCAACGAAAAACTTCAATTCATCGAAGAACCCGTCGAAATAATGGATCGTGAGGTTAAAAGACTTAAGCAAAACAAGATACCAATTGTTAAGGTTTGATGGAATGCTCATAGAGGACCCGAGTTTACCTAGGAGCGTGAAGATCAGATGAAGAAGAAATACCCGCATCTATTTCCAGAAGATTCGTCAACACCTTCAACAGCTTAAAATTTCGGGACGAAATTTATTTAACGGGTAGGTACTGTAGTGACCCGAACTTTTCCATGTTTATATATATTAATTGAGATTGACATTTACATGATTAAATGTTTCCAACATGTTAATCAATCAAACTTGTTAAGACTTGATTAATTGAAATATGTTTCATATTGACAATTGACCACCCAAGTTGACCGGTGATTCACGAACGTTAAAACTTGTAAAAACTATATGATGACATATATATGGATATATATATAGTTAACATGATACTATGATAAGTAAACATATCATTAAGTATATTAACAATGAACTACATATGTAAAAACAAGACTACTAACTTAATGATTTTTAAACGAGACATATATGTAACGATTATCGTTGTAAAGACATTTAATGTATATATATCATATTAAGAGATATTCATACATGATAATATCATGATAATATAATAATTTAAAATCTCATTTGATATTATAAACATTGGGTTAACAACATTTAACAAGATCGTTAACCTAAAGGTTTCAAAACAACACTTACATGTAACGACTAACGATGACTTAACGACTCAGTTAAAATGTATATACATGTAGTGTTTTAATATGTATTTATACACTTTTGAAAGACTTCAATACACTTATCAAAACACTTCTACTTAACAAAAATTCTTACAATTACATCCTCGTTCAGTTTCATCAACAATTCTACTCGTATGCACCCGTATTCGTACTCGTACAATACACAGCTTTTAGATGTATGTACTATTGGTATATACACTCCAATGATCAGCTCTTAGCAGCTCATGTGAGTCACCTAACACATGTGGGAACCATCATTTGGCAACTAGCATGAAATATCTCATAAAATTACAAAAATATGAGTAATCATTCATGACTTATTTACATGAAAACAAAATTACATATCCTTTATATCTAATCCATACACCAACGACCAAAAACACCTACAAACACTTTCATTCTTCAGTTTTATTCATCTAATTGATCTCTCTCAAGTTCTATCTTCAAGTTCTAAGTGTTCTTCATATATTCTACAAGTTCTAGTTACATAAAATCAAGAATACTGTCAAGTTTGCTAGCTCACTTCCAATCTTGTAAGGTGATCATCCAACCTCAAGAAATTTTTGTTTCTTACAGTAGATTATCATTCTAATACAAGGTAATAATTATATTCAAACTTTGGTTCAATTTCTATAACTATAACAATCTTATTTCAAGTAATGATCTTACTTGAACTTGTTTTCGTGTCATGATTCTGCTTCAATAACTTCGAGCCATCCAAGGATCTGTTGAAGCTAGATCCATTTTTCTCTTTTCCAGTAGGTTTATCCAAGGAACTTAAGGTAGTAATGATGTTCATAACATCATTCGATTCATACATATAAAGCTATCTTATTCGAAGGTTTAAACTTGTAATCACTAGAACATAGTTTAGTTAATTCTAAACTTGTTCGCAAACAAAAGTTAATCCTTCTAACTTGACTTTTAAAATCAACTAAACACATGTTCTATATCTATATGATATGCTAACTTAATGATTTAAAACCTGGAAACACGAAAAACACCGTAAAACCGAATTTACGCCGTCGTAGTAACACCGCGGGCTGTTTTGGGTTAGTTAATTAAAAACTATGATAAACTTTGATTTAAAAGTTGTTATTCTGAGAAAATGATTTTTATTATGAACATGAAACTATATCCAAAAATTATGGTTAAACTCAAAGTGGAAGATTGGATAATTTTTCTCATTTTAGCTACGTGAAAATTGGTAACAAATCTATTCCACCCATAACTTAATCAACTTGTATTGTATATTATGTAATCTTGAGATACCATAGACACGTATACAATGTTTCGACCTATCATGTCGACACATCTATATATATTTCGGAACAACCATAGACACTCTATATGTGAATGTTGGAGTTAGCTATACAAGGTTGAGGTTGATTCCAAAATATATATAGTTTGAGTTGTGATCAATACTAAGATATGTATACACTGGGTCGTGGATTGATTCAAGATAATATTTATCGATTTATTTCTGTACATCTAACTGTGGACAACTAGTTGTAGGTTACTAACGAGGATAGCTGACTTAATAAACTTAAAACATCAAAATATATTAAAAGTGTTGTAAATATATTTTGAACATACTTTGATATATATGTATATATTGTTATAGGTTCGTGAATCAACCAGTGGCCAAGTCTTACTTCCCGACGAAGTAAAAATCTGTGAAAGTGAGTTATAGTCCCACTTTTAAAATCTAATATTTTTGGGATGAGAATACATGCAGGTTTTATAAATGATTTACAAAATAGACACAAGTACGTGAAACTACATTCTATGGTTGAATTATCGAAATCGAATATGCCCCTTTTTATTAAGTCTGGTAATCTAAGAATTAGGGAACAGACACCTTAATTGACGCGAATCCTAAAGATAGATCTATTGGGCCTAACAAACCCCATCCAAAGTACCGGATGCTTTAGTACTTCGAAATTTATATCATATCCGAAGGGTGTCCCGGAATGATGGGGATATTCTTATATATGCATCTTGTTAATGTCGGTTACCAGGTGTTCACCATATGAATGATTTTTATCTCTATGTATGAGATGTGTATTGAAATATGAAATCTTGTGGTCTATTATTATGATTTGATATATATAGGTTAAACCTATAACTCACCAACATTTTTGTTGACGTTTTAAGCATGTTTATTCTCAGGTGATTATTAAGAGCTTCCGCTGTTGCATACTTAAATAAGGACGAGATTTGGAGTCCATGCTTGTATGATATTGTGTAAAAACTGCATTTAAGAAACTTATTTTGTTGTAACATATTTGTATTGTAAACCATTATGTAATGGTCGTGTGTAAACAGGATATTTTAGATTATCATTATTTGATAATCTACGTAAAGCTTTTTAAACCTTTATTGATGAAATAAAGGTTATGGTTTGTTTTAAAATGAATGCAGTATTTGAAAAACGTCTCATATAGAGGTCAAAACCTCGCAACGAAATCAATTAATATGGAACGTTTTTAATCAATAAGAACGGGACATTTCACCTTTGAAGCTAGATCTATTTTTCTCATTTCCAGTAGGTTTATCCAAGGAACTTGAGGTAGTAATGATGTTCATAACATCATTCGATTCATACATATAAAGCTATCTTATTCGAAGGTTTAAACTTGTAATCACTAGAACATAATTTAGTTAATTCTAAACTTGTTCGCAAATAAAAGTTAATCCTTCTAACTTGACTTTTAAAATCAACTAAACACATGTTCTATATCTATATGATATGCTAACTTAATGATTTAAAACCTGGAAACACGAAAAACACCGTAAAACCGGATTTACGCCGTCGTAGTAACACCGCGGGCTGTTTTGGGTTAGTTAATTAAAAACTATGATAAACTTTGATTTAAAAGTTTTTATTCTGGGAAAATGATTTTTATTATGAACATGAAACTATATCCAAAAATTATGGTTAAACTCAAAGTGGAAGTATGTTTTCTAAAATGGTCATCTAGACGTCGTTCTTTCGACTGAAATGACTACCTTTACAAAAACGACTTGTAACTTATTTTTCCGACTATAAACCTATAATTTTTCTGTTTAGATTCATAAAATAGAGTTCAATATAAAACCATAGTAATTTGATTCACTCAAAACGGATTTAAAATGAAGAAGTTATGGGTAAAACAAGATTGGATAATTTTTCTCATTTTAGCTACGTGAAAATTGGTAACAAATCTATTCCAACCATAACTTAATCAACTTGTATTGTATATTATGTAATCTTGAGATACCATAGACACGTATACAATGTTTCGACCTATCATGTCAACACATCTATATATATTTTGGAACAACCATATACACTCTATATGTGAATGTTGGAGTTAGCTACACAGGGTTGAGGTTGATTCCAAAATATATATAGTTTGAGTTGTGATCAATACTGAGATACGTATACACTGGGTCGCGGATTGATTCAAGATAATATTTATCGATTTATTTCTGTACATTTAACTGTGGACAACTAGTTGAACGTTACTAACGAGGACAGCTGACTTAATAAACTTAAAACATCAAAATATATTAAAAGTGATGTAAATATATTTTGAACATACTTTGATATATATGTATATATTGTTATAGGTTCGTGAATCAACCAGTGGTCAAGTCTTACTTCCCGACGAAGTAAAAATCTGTGAAAGTGAGTTATAGTCCCACTTTTAAAATCTAATATTTTTGGGATGAGAATACATGCAGGTTTTATAAATGATTTACAAAATAGACACAAGTACGTGAAACTACATTCTATGGTTGAATTATCGAAATCGAATATGCCCCTTTTTATTAAGTCTGGTAATCTAAGAATTAGGGAACAGACACCCTAATTGACGCGAATCTTAAAGATAGATCTATTGGGCCTAACAAACCCCATCCAAAGTACCGGATGCTTTAGTACTTCGAAATTTATATCATATCCGAAGGGTGTCCCGGAATGATGGGGATATTCTTATATATGCATCTTGTTAATGTCGGTTACCAGGTGTTCACCATATGAATGCTTTTTATCTCTATGTATGGGATGTGTATTGAAATATGAAATCTTGTGGTCTATTGTTACGATTTGATATATATATATAGGTTAAACCTATAACTCACCAACATTTTTGTTGACGTTTAAAGCATGTTTATTCTCAGGTGAATACTAAGAGCTTCCGCTGTTGCATACTAAAATAAGGACAAGATTTGGAGTCCATGTTTGTATGATATTGTGTAAAAACTGCATTCAAGAAACTGATTTCGATGTAACATATTTGTATTTTAAACCATTATGTAATGGTCGTGTGTAAACAGAATATTTTAGATTATCATTATTTGATAATCTACGTAAAGCTTTTTAAACCTTTATTTATGAAATAAAGGTTATGGTTTGTTTTAAAAATGAATGCAGTCTTTGAAAAACGTCTCATATAGAGGTCAAAACCTCGCAACGAAATCAATTAATATGGAACATTTTTAATCAATAAGAACGGGACATTTCAGTGACTAGCTCGAGTGGGGATGTCAAACCCTATGGATCCATATCTAAGATTCGCGTTTACCGGTTCAAAAACTAATGACTAAACGTTACCAAGCTAAGGGGAAAGTTTATGCCGTTGTATAACCCACACATATATAAAGTTTAAGTACTCGTGCCTAGTAAGTAAAACATAAAAAGCGCATGCATTCTCAGTCCCAAAAATAGTTAAAGTAAAAAGGGATGCTATAACTCACAGTGATTAAGCAGTAAAAGTCGATACGAGATACGTTAGCAAGTAAGTTCGTCCGAAACGTCCTCAACCTAAGTCAAAAGTTACTAAGTCAGTAATTTTTTTATAAAGGTTTAAAAGTACGTAAGTTAAGTTTTAGGTATCATCATCATCATCATCAGAATCATCATCATTCATCGTCGTAAAAGCTAAGTAAGTTCAACAAATGTAGAGATCGAAACAATAGACTGACTTTGATCAGATGATATGACCTCTACAGAAATTGAAAACATGCGTAGTCAGTGGCTATGGCTCCGTATGTGAGTTCTCTAGTTGCTGACCAATTTCCAAAACCAAACTCATCTTCGTTTGACTGTGGTGACGGTTTAAGTGCGAGTAGGTCAGAAATTTCAGCACAACGTTACAAAGGTGTAGTGATTTTAAAAAGGCTATAAATCCTAAACCGTAACTCGGATTGATGCAAGTCTTAAACGAAAAGTCATCTACTAGAACCGGGCTATTTGGAAATCAACTTTTCCAGTAGCCCAGGTGTAGTGACCCGAACTTTTCCATGTTTATATATATTAATTAAGTTTGATATTTACATGATTAAATGTTTCCAACATGTTAAGCAATCAAACTTGTTAAGACTTGATTAATTGAAATATGTTTCATATAGACAATTGACCACCCAAGTTGACCGGTGATTCACGAACGTTAAAACTTGTAAAACTATACGATGACATATATATGGTTATATATATAGTTAACATGTTTTTATTATAAGTATGTATCTCATTAGGTATTTTAACAATGAGTTATATACATAAAAATGAGACTATTAATTTAAGAAACTCGAAAACGATATATATAACGATTATCGTTATAACAACGTCTTACTAGGTACATATGAATCATATTAAGATATTGATACACTTGGTTAATTATGTTAAATGATAAGTAAATATATTATTAAGTGTATTACCAATGAAATACATATGTAAAAATAAGACTACTAACTTAATGATTTCGAAACGAGACATATATGTAACGATTATCGTTGTAACTACATTTAACTGTATATACATCATACTAAGATATATTATATATCATAATATCATGATAATATAATAATTTAACATCTCATTTGTTATAATAAACAATGGGTTAACAACATTCAACAAGATCGTTAACCTAAAGGTTTCAAAACAGCATTTACATGTAACGACTAACGATGACTTAACGACTCAGTTAAAATGTATATACATGTAGTGTTTTAATATGTATTCATACACATTTGAAAGACTTCAAGACACTTATCAAAATACTTCTACTTAACAAAAATGCTTACAATTACATCCTCGTTCAGTTTCATCAACAATTCTACTCGTATGCACCCGTATTCGTACTCGTACAATACACAGCTTTTAGATGTATGTACTATTAGTATATACACTCCAATGATCAGCTATTAGCAGCCCATGTGAGTCACCTAACACATGTGGGAACCATCATTTGGCAACTAGCATGAAATATCTCATAAAATTACAAAAATATGAGTAATCATTCATGACTTATTTACATGAAAACAAAATTACATATCATTTATATCTAATCCATACACCAACGACCAAAAACACCTAAAAACACTTTCATTCTTCAATTTTCTTCATCTAATTGATCTCTCTCAAGTTCTGTCTTCAAGTTCTAAGTGTTCTTCATATATTTTACAAGTTCTAGTTACATAAAATCAAGAATACTTTCAAGTTTGCTAGCTCACTTCCAATCTTGTAAGGTGATCATCCAACCTCAAGGAATCTTTGTTTCTTACAGTAGGTTATCATTATAATACAAGGTAATAATCATATTCAAACTTTGGTTCAATTTCTATAACTATAACAATCTTATTTCAAGTGATGATCTTACTTGAACTTGTTTTCGTGTCATGATTCTGCTTCAAGAACTTCGAGCCATCCAAGGATCCGTTGAAGCTAGATCCATTTTCCTCTTTTCTAGTAGGTTTATCCAAGGAACTTAAGGTAGTAATGATGTTCATAACATCATTCGATTCATACATATAAAGCTATCTTATTCGAAGGTTTAAACTTGTAATCACTAGAACATAGTTTAGTTAATTCTAAACTTGTTCGCAAACAAAAGTTAATCCTTCTAACTTGACTTTTAAAATCAAATAAACACATGTTCTATATCTATATGATATGCTAACTTAATGATTTAAAACCTGGAAACACGAAAAATACCGTAAAATCGGATTTACGCCGTCGTAGTAACACCGCGGGCTGTTTTGGGTTAGTTAATTAAAAACTATGATAAACTTTGATTTAAAAGTTGTTATTCTAAGAAAATGATTTTTATTATGAACATGAAACTATATCAAAAAATTATGGTTAAACTCAAAGTGGAAGTATGTTTTCTAAAATGGTCATCTAGACGTCGTTCTTTCGACTGAAATGACTACCTTTACAAAAATGACTTGTAACTTATTTTTCCGACTATAAACCTATACTTTTTCTGTTTAGATTCATAAAATAGAGTTCAATATGAAACCATAGCAATTTGATTCACTCAAAACGGATTTAAAATGAAGAAGTTATGGGTAAAACAAGATTGGATAATTTTTCTCATTTTAGCTACGTGAAAATTGGTAACAAATCTATTCCAACCATAACTTAATCAACTTGTATTGTATATTATGTAATCTTGAGATACCATAGACACGTATACAATGTTTCGACCTATCATGTCGACACATCTATATATATTTCGGAACAACCATAGACACTCTATATGTGAATGTTGGAGTTAGCTATACAGGGTTGAGGTTGATTCCAAAATATATATAGTTTGAGTTGTGATCAATACTGAGATACGTATACACTGGGTCGTGGATTGATTCAAGATAATATTTATTGATTTATTTCCGTACATCTAACTGTGGACAACTAGTTGTAGGTTACTAACGAGGACAGCTGACTTAATAAACTTAAAACATCAAAATATATTAAAAGTGTTGTAAATATATTTTGAACATACTTTGATATATATGTATATATTGTTATAGGTTCGTGAATCAACCAGTGGCCAAGTCTTACTTCCCGACAAAGTAAAAATCTGTGAAAGTGAGTTATAGTCCCACTTTTAAAATCTAATATTTTTGGGATGAGAATACATGCAGGTTTTATAAATGATTTACAAAATAGACACAAGTACGTGAAACTACATTCTATGGTTGAATTATCGAAATCGAATATGCCCCTTTTTATTAAGTCTGGTAATCTAAGAATTAGGAAACAGACACCCTAATTGACGCGAATCCTAAAGATAGATCTATTGGGCCTAACAAACCCCATCCAAAGTACCGGATGCTTTAGTACTTCGAAATTTATATCATATCCGAAGGGTGTCCCGGAATGATGGGGATATTCTTATATATGCATCTTGTTAATGTTGGTTACCAGGTGTTCACCATATGAATGATTTTTATCTCTATGTATGGGATGTGTATTGAAATATGAAATCTTGTGGTCTATTATTATGATTTGATATATATATAGGTTAACCCTATAACTCACCAACATTTTTGTTGACGTTTAAGCATGTTTATTCTCAGGTGATTATTAAGAGCTTCCGCTGTCGCATACTTAAATAAGGACGAGATTTAGAGTCCATGCTTGTATGATATTGTGTAAAAACTGCATTCAAGAAACTTATTTTGTTGTAACATATTTGTATTGTAAACCATTATGTAATGGTCGTTTGTAAACAGGATATTTTATATTATCATTATTTGATAATCTACGTAAAGTTTTTTTTTAAACCTTTATCTATGAAATAAAGGTTATGGTTTGTTTTAAAAATGAATGCAGTCTTTGAAAAACGTCTCATATAGAGGTCAAAACCTCGCAACGAAATCAATTAATATGGAACGTTTTTAATCAATAAGAACGGGACATTTCAGTTGGTATCCGAGCGTTGGTCTTAGAGAACCAGAATTTTGCATTAGTGTGTCTTATCGAGTTTGTTAGGATGCATTAGTAAGTCTGGACTTCGACCGTGTTTACTTGAAAAATGATTGCTTAACAAATTTTGTTGGAAACTATATATTTTTAACATGTGAATATTATGTGATATATTAATCTCTTAACGCGTTTGATATTATGTGATAGATGTCTACCTCTAGAACAAGTCCCATTGACTCACCTAATAATAATGAAGAGTCAAATGTAAATTAGAATGATTCGTGGACTGATTCACAAGTTCCCGAAGAGGAACCGGAAGAAGAGTCAGAACCGGAAGAAGAATCGGAACCGGAAGAAGAATCGGAACCGGAAGAAGAATCGGAACCGGATGAAGAAGTAGAACCGGTGGGGGAAATAATAAAACGGTTAAGTAAAAGAAAATCCTCAACCAACCGACCAAGGTTAATTATGGTCAATGGTGTTTCCGCCAAGGAAGCAAAATATTGGGAGGATTACCAATTCTCCGATGAATCGGATTCCGACGAGAATTCCGATGATGTTATAGAAATTACCCCAACTGAATTTAAAAAGGCAAAAGAAAATAATAAGGGAAAGGGCATAAAAATAGAGAAATCTAATTCCAACCCCGATGAACTTTATATGTATCGTCAACCCCCGAAGTCCTTAAGTTGTAACAATGACCCGGGAACCTCTAAACCACCAGGTTTTTCTAAACCGTTGTGGAAAACGACAGTTAGTATTAGGGGAACATCATATATCCCTAGAAACTTGGCAAAACGAACCAAAACCGAAGAAGAAGAAGAAACGAGCGAGTCGGAATAAGATAGTTGTATTCGTGTGGTGTAATATATGTAATATAGTGTGCTTATGCTTTATGATATATGTAAAAATTGCTTGTATTAATAAGTATTTTTTTATGAATCTAACTCTTGTCTATTTTACAGTTTAAAAACACAAAATGGATAGACAACCCAATATTTTAAGAGACTTACCCGGAGACATGATTGATGAAATCTTGTCTAGAGTCGGTCAGAATTCCTCGGCACAACTATTTAAGGCGAGATCAGTTTGTAAGACATTCGAAGAACGTTCCAAGAATGTCTTGGTTTATAAGAGACTTTCGTTTGAAAGATGGGGGATATCACATTGGGAAACCCATAAGTTACGATGTGTTTACTTTGACGCATATATTGCGGGGAACCCAAATGCTATTTTACGCAACGGGTTAAGAAATTATTTTGACTCAATATATCCGAATATTGGACTTCGTGATTTAGAAAAAGCGGCTAACATGCAACATAAAGAAGCATGTTATGCTTACGGATTAGTAATGTTCGCTTCTCACCAAAGTGAGAACAAGAACATCGGGCTACAACTATTAAACAAAACGTTTCCACAAGTGACGGAGTCGGTAATTGGGGTAAAAAATGAGGTTTTTAGATTGTTACGGGACTGTTGGACATTACGTAACCCTCGTCCCTTTGACGACGTTACAACACGCTGTCTTATCAACGGCCATAACGGTTATGTTCCACAAGACCAAGGATGGGAAGTAGTCCTAGTAAAACCAGAATGCATGACTTGTTTCTGGACGTATGAATTACGTTTCTTTATTGCCTTTGCTGAACGACTTGTGTACTAGCTAGAATTATCTTCACAACTATCTTGTATCAAAGTTATTGTGTGCTATATTTCATGCTTTATGTAAAATAAGCGGTATTGTAAGTTTGTAAAATATTGTATAAAAGTTTGAACGCGAAATATTATTATAATCAGTTTTTCATATAGAATTGTAGTAGTTGAATTGTATATTAGCTACTAAGTATGAACTTAACGGGTAGGTACTACCCGAATTTAAACTTATAAAACGCTAATATGAAGAAAAAGCTTTTATAAATGAGTTCATATTATGCTACGAAATACTATTAACTACTCTTAATATTCTGTATGATTAACTTGTTCCATTTAACTATTTTGAAGGAAATGACACCGACTACTCGACACACCGTGAATATGAATGAAGAGGAATTCCGTACTTTTCTAGCTTCAAACATAGCCGCAGTACAGGCTGCGCTACATACCAACAATAACCTTGGATCTAGCAGTACCGGAAATCGTGTAAGATGCACCTACAAAGAATTCACTGCCTGCAAACCTTTGGAATTTGATGGAACCGAAGGACCGATCGGATTGAAACGGTGGACCGAGAAGGTCGAATCGGTGTTTGCCATAAGTAAGTGTACTGAAGAAGACAAAGTGAAGTACGCTACGCATACCTTCACAGGTTCTGCATTAACATGGTGGAATACCTATCTAGAGTAAGTGGGACAAGACGATGCGTACGCACTACCGTGGTCAGCATTCAAGCACTTGATGAACGAGAAGTACCGTCCCAGAACCGAGGTCAATAAGCTCAAGACAGAACTTAGAGGGTTACGAACCCAAGGATTTGATATTACCACGTACGAAAGACGATTCATAGAATTGTGCCTATTGTGTCCGGGAGCATTCGAAGATGAGGAAGAGAAGATCGACGCGTTTGTGAAAGGATTACCGGAAAGAATCCAAGAAGATATAAGTTCACACGAGCCCGCCTCTATACAACAGGCATGTAGAATGGCTCACAAACTAGTGAACCAGATTGAAGAAAGAATTAAAGAACAGACTGCTGAAGAGGCCAATGTGAAGCAAGTCAAAAGAAAGTGGGAGGAAAACGGTGATAAGAATCACCAATACAACAACAACAGCAATTACAACAATAATCGCAACAATTATCCCAACAATCGCAACATCAATCGCAACTACAACAAACGGCCCAACAACAACAACAACAACAGCAACTACAACAATCATCCCAACAACAATAATAACCGCAACAACAACAACAATCAGAAGCAGCTATGCCAAAGGTGTGAAAAGTATCACTCGGGGTTCTGCACCAAATTTTGCAACAAGTGTAAAAGAAATGGTCATAGCGCGGCGAAGTGTGAGGTCTACGGACCAGGGGTTAATAGAACGAAAGGAACAAATGGTGTCGGAACGAGTAATGGTGGAGCAAGTAGTGTCGGAGCAAGTTATGCCAATGTAGTTTGTTATAAATGTGGAAAACTGGGCCACATTATTAGAAATTGCCCGAACCAGGAGAACACGAATGGACAAGGCCGCGGAAGAGTTTTCAATATTAATGCGGCAGAGGCACAGGAAGACCCGGAGCTTGTTACGGGTACGTTTCTTATTGACAATAAATCTGCTTACGTTTTATTTGATTCGGGTGCGGATAGAAGCTATATGAGTAGAGATTTTTGTGCTAAATTAAGTTGTCCATTGATGCCTTTGGATAGTAAATTTTTACTCGAATTAGCAAATGGTAAATTAATTTCAGCAGATAATATATGTTGGAATCGAGAAATTAAACTGGTTAGCGAAACATTTAAGATTGATTTGATACCAGTAGAGTTAGGGAGTTTTGATGTGATAATCGGTATGGACTGGTTGAAAGAAGTGAAAGCAGAGATCGTCTGTTACAAAAATGCAATTCGCATTATACGAGAAAAAGGAAAACCCTTAATGGTGTACGGAGAAAAGGGCAACACGAAGCTACATCTTATTAGTAATTTGAAGGCACAAAAACTAATAAGAAAAGGTTGCTATGCTGTTCTAGCACACGTCGAGAAAGTACAAACTGAAGAAAAGAGCATCAATGATGTTCCCATTGCAAAAGAATTTCCCGATGTATTTCCGAAAGAATTACCGGGATTACCCCCACATCGATCCGTTGAATTTCAAATAGATCTTGTATCAGGAGCTGCACCAATAGCTCGTGCTCCTTACAGACTCGCACCCAGCGAGATGAAAGAACTGCAAAGTCAATTACAAGAACTTTTAGAGCGTGGTTTCATTCGACCAAGCACATCACCGTGGGGAGCTCCTGTTTTGTTTGTCAAGAAGAAAGATGGTACATTCAGGTTGTGTATCGACTACCGAGAGTTGAACAAACTTACCATCAAGAACCGCTACCCACTACCGAGAATCGACGACTTATTTGATCAACTACAAGGCTCGTCTGTTTATTCAAAGATTGACTTACGTTTCGGGTATCATCAAATGCGGGTGAAAGAAGATGATATTCCAAAGACTGCTTTCAGAACACGTTACGGTCATTACGAGTTTATGGTCATGCCGTTTGGTTTAACTAATGCACCAGCTGTGTTCATGGTCCTTATGAACCGAGTGTGTGGACCATACCTTGACAAGTTTGTCATTGTTTTCATTGATGACATACTTATTTACTCAAAGAATGACCAAGAACACGGTGAACATTTGAGAAAGGTGTTAGAAGTATTGAGGAAGGAAGAATTGTACGCTAAGTTTTCAAAGTGTGCATTTTGGTTGGAAGAAGTTCAATTCCTCGGTCACATAGTGAACAAAGAAGGTATTAAGGTGGATCCGGCAAAGATAGAAACTGTTGAAAAGTGGGAAACCCCGAAAACTCCGAAACACATACGCCAGTTTTTAGGACTAGCTGGTTACTACAGAAGGTTCATCCAAGACTTTTCCAGAATAGCAAAACCCTTGACTGCATTAACGCATAAAGGGAAGAAATTTGAATGGAAGGATGAACAAGAGAAAGCGTTTCAGTTATTGAAGAAAAAGCTAACTACGGCACCTATATTGTCATTGCCTGAAGGGAATGATGATTTTGTGATTTATTGTGACGCATCAAAGCAAGGTCTCGGTTGTGTATTAATGCAACGAACGAAGGTGATTGCTTATGCCTCTAGACAATTGAAGATTCACGAGCAAAATTATACGACGCATAATTTGGAATTAGGCGCGGTTGTTTTTGCATTAAAGACTTGGAGGCACTACTTATATGGGGTCAAAAGTATTATATATACCGACCACAAAAGTCTTCAACACATATTTAATCAGAAACAACTGAATATGAGGCAGCGTAGGTGGATTGAATTGTTGAATGATTACGACTTTGAGATTCGTTACCACCCGGGGAAGGCAAATGTGGTAGCCGATGCTTTGAGCAGGAAGGACAGAGAACCCATTCGAGTAAAATCTATGAATATAATGATTCATAATAACCTTACTACTCAAATAAAGGAGGCGCAACAAGGAGTTTTAAAAGAGGGAAATTTAAAGGATGAAATACCCAAAGGATCGGAGAAGCATCTTAATATTCGGGAAGACGGAACCCGGTATAGGGCTGAAAGGATTTGGGTACTAAAATTTGGATATATGAGAGAAATGGTACTTAGAGAAGCTCATAAAACCAGATACTCAATACATCCTGGAATGGGGAAGATGTACAAGGATCTCAAGAAACATTTTTGGTGGCCGGGTATGAAAGCCGATGTTGCTAAATACGTAGGAGAATGTTTGACGTGTTCTAAGGTCAAAGCTGAGCATCAGAAACCATCAGGTCTACTTCAACAACCCGAAATCCCGGAATGAAAATGGGAAAACATTACCATGGATTTCATCTCTAAATTTCCAAGGACTGCAAGTGGTTTTGATACTATTTGGGTAATAGTTGATCGTCTCACCAAATCAGCACATTTCCTGCCAATAAGAGAAGATGACAAGATGGAGAAGTTAGCACGACTGTATTTGAAGGAAGTCATCTCCAGATATGGAATACCAATCTCTATTATCTCTGATAGGGATGGCAGATTTATTTCAAGATTCTGGCAGACATTACAGCAAGCATTAGGAACTCGTCTAGACATGAGTACTGCCTATCATCCACAAACTGATGGGCAGAGCGAAAGTATGATACAAACGCTTGAAGACATGCTACGAGCATGTGTTATTGATTTCGGAAACAGTTGGGATCGACATCTACCGTTAGCAGAATTTTCCTACAACAACAACTACCATTCAAGCATTGAGATGGCGCCGTTTGAAGCACTTTATGGTAGAAAGTGCAGGTCTCCGATTTGTTGGAGTGAAGTGGGGGATAGACAGATTACGGGTTCGGAGATTATACAAGAAACTACCGAGAAGATCATCCAAATTCAACAACGGTTGAAAACCGCCCAAAGTCGACAAAAGAGCTACGCTGACATTAAAAGAAAAGATATAGAATTTGAAATTGGAGAGATAGTCATGCTTAAAGTTGCACCTTGGAAAGGCGTTGTTCGATTTGGTAAACGAGGGAAATTAAATCCAAGGTATATTGGACCATTCAAGATTATTGATCGTGTCGGACCAGTAGCTTACCGACTTGAGTTACCTTAACAACTCGCGGCTGTACATAACACTTTCCACGTCTCGAATTTGAAGAAATGTTTTGCTAAAGAAGATCTCACTATTCCGTTAGATGAAATCCAAATCAACAAAAAACTTCAATTCATCGAAGAACCCGTCGAAATAATGGATCGTGAGGTTAAAAGACTTAAGCAAAACAAGATACCAATTGTTAAGGTTTGATGGAATGCTCGTAGAGGACCCGAGTTCACCTGGGAGCGTGAAGATCAGATGAAGAAGAAATACCCGCATCTATTTCCAGAAGATTCGTCAACACCTTCAACAGCTTAAAATTTCGGGACGAAATTTATTTAACGGGTAGGTACTGTAGTGACCCGAACTTTTCCATGTTTATATATATTAATTAAGTTTGATATTTACATGATTAAATGTTTCCAACATGTTAAGCAATCAAACTTGTTAAGACTTGATTAATTGAAATATGTTTCATATAGACAATTGACCACCCAAGTTGACCGGTGATTCACGAACGTTAAAACTTGTAAAACTATACGATGACATATATATGGTTATATATATAGTTAACATGTTTTTATTATAAGTATGTATCTCATTAGGTATTTTAACAATGAGTTATATACATAAAAATGAGACTATTAATTTAAGAAACTCGAAAACGATATATATAACGATTATCGTTATAACAACGTCTTACTAGGTACATATGAATCATATTAAGATATTGATACACTTGGTTAATTATGTTAAATGATAAGTAAATATATTATTAAGTGTATTACCAATGAAATACATATGTAAAAATAAGACTACTAACTTAATGATTTCGAAACGAGACATATATGTAACGATTATCGTTGTAACTACATTTAACTGTATATACATCATACTAAGATATATTATATATCATAATATCATGATAATATAATAATTTAACATCTCATTTGTTATAATAAACAATGGGTTAACAACATTCAACAAGATCGTTAACCTAAAGGTTTCAAAACAGCATTTACATGTAACGACTAACGATGACTTAACGACTCAGTTAAAATGTATATACATGTAGTGTTTTAATATGTATTCATACACTTTTGAAAGACTTCAAGACACTTATCAAAATACTTCTACTTAACAAAAATGCTTACAATTACATCCTCGTTCAGTTTCATCAACAATTCTACTCGTATGCACCCGTATTCGTACTCGTACAATACACAGCTTTTAGATGTATGTACTATTGGTATATACACTCCAATGATCAGCTCTTAGCAGCCCATGTGAGTCACCTAACACATGTGGGAACCATTATTTGGCAACTAGCATGAAATATCTCATAAAATTACAAAAATATGAGTAATCATTCATGACTTATTTACATGAAAACAAAATTACATATCCTTTATATCTAATCCATACACCAACGACCAAAAACACCTACAAACACTTTCATTATTCAATTTTCTTCATCTAATTGATCTCTCTCAAGTTCTATCTTCAAGTTCTAAGTGTTCTTCATATATTTTACAAGTTCTAGTTACATAAAATCAAGAATACTTTCAAGTTTGCTAGCTCACTTCCAATCTTGTAAGGTGATCATCCAACCTCAAGGAATCTTTGTTTCTTACAGTAGGTTATCATTATAATACAAGGTAATAATCATATTCAAACTTTGGTTCAATTTCTATAACTATAACAATCTTATTTCAAGTGATGATCTTACTTGAACTTGTTTTCGTGTCATGATTCTGCTTCAAGAACTTCGAGCCATCCAAGGATCCGTTGAAGCTAGATCCATTTTTCTCTTTTCCAGTAGGTTTATCCAAGGAACTTAAGGTAGTAATGATGTTCATAACATCATTCGATTCATACATATAACGCTATCTTATTCGAAGGTTTAAACTTGTAATCACTAGAACATAGTTTAGTTAATTCTAAACTTGTTCGCAAACAAAAGTTAATCCTTCTAACTTGACTTTTAAAATCAACTAAACACATGTTCTATATCTATATGATATGCTAACTTAATGATTTAAAACCTGAAAACACGAAAAACACCGTAAAACCGGATTTACGCCGTCGTAGTAACACCGCGGGCTGTTTTGGGTTAGTTAATTAAAAACTATGATAAACTTTGATTTAAAAGTTGTTATTCTGAGAAAATGATTTTTATTATGAACATGAAACTATATCCAAAAATTATGGTTAAACTCAAAGTGGAAGTATGTTTTCTAAAATGGTTATCTAGACGTCGTTCTTTCGACTGAAATGACTACCTTTACAAAAATGACTTGTAACTTATTTTTCCGACTATAAACCTATACTTTTTCTGTTTAGATTCATAAAATAGAGTTCAATATGAAACCATAGCAATTTGATTCACTCAAAACGGATTTAAAATGAAGAAGTTATGGGTAAAACAAGATTGGATAATTTTTCTCATTTTAGCTACGTGAAAATTGGTAACAAATCTATTCCAACCATAACTTAATCAACTTGTATTGTATATTATGTAATCTTGAGATACCATAGACACGTATACAATGTTTCGACCTATCATGTCGACACATCTATATATATTTCGGAACAACCATAGACACTCTATATGTGAATGTTGGAGTTAGCTATACAGGGTTGAGGTTGATTCCAAAATATATATAGTTTGAGTTGTGATCAATATTGAGATACGTATACACTGGGTCGTGGATTGATTCAAGATAATATTTATTGATTTATTTCTGTACATCTAACTGTGGACAACTAGTTGTAGGTTACTAACGAGGACAGCTGACTTAATAAACTTAAAACATCAAAATATATTAAAAGTGTTGTAAATATATTTTGAACATACTTTGATATATATGTATATATTGTTATAGGTTCGTGAATCAACCAGTGGCCAAGTCTTACTTCCCGACGAAGTAAAAATCTGTGAAAGTGAGTTATAGTCCCACTTTTAAAATCTAATATTTTTGGGATGAGAATACATGCAGGTTTTATAAATGATTTACAAAATAGACACAAGTACGTGAAACTACATTCTATGGTTGAATTATCGAAATCGAATATGCCCCTTTTTATTAAGTCTGGTAATCTAAGAATTAGGAAACAGACACCCTAATTGACGCGAATCCTAAAGATAGATCTATTGGGCCTAACAAACCCCATCCAAAGTACCGGATGCTTTAGTACTTCGAAATTTATATCATATCCGAAGGGTGTCCCGGAATGATGGGGATATTCTTATATATGCATCTTGTTAATGTTGGTTACCAGGTGTTCACCATATGAATGATTTTTATCTCTATGTATGGGATGTGTATTGAAATATGAAATCTTGTGGTCTATTATTATGATTTGATATATATATATAGGTTAACCCTATAACTCACCAACATTTTTGTTGACGTTTTAAGCATGTTTATTCTCAGGTGATTATTAAGAGCTTCCGCTGTCGCATACTTAAATAAGGACGAGATTTGGAGTCCATGCTTGTATGATATTGTGTAAAAACTGTATTCAAGAAACTTATTTTGTTGTAACATATTTGTATTGTAAACCATTATGTAATGGTCGTTTGTAAACATGATATTTTAGATTATCATTATTTGATAATCTACGTAAAGTTTTTTTTTTAAACCTTTATCTATGAAATAAAGGTTATGGTTTGTTTTAAAAATGAATGCAGTCTTTGAAAAACGTCTCATATAGAGGTCAAAACCTCGCAACGAAATCAATTAATATGGAACATTTTTAATCAATAAGAACGGGACATTTCACCAGGAGCCTGATTAAATCCAGAAAACAGTAAGCAAAGTGCTCCGGTGGGATTCTTGGTGCTTGATGCTCATCACGGTTCTCATCCTTGATGCTTATAGCTTCAAGTGTACAACTCGTTGATGTGTTTTCATCACTTTGACCAAGGTTCTACCATCAATACACAACAATCAAAACTAAGAAAACAATATACAACTCATGTAGGAGTTTGAGCGAATTGATGAACCAAAGTTACATCACTTTCTTAGTTTCAACACATATACTAGTTTCCTTAAGCTACCATCTTTGAATCAAACTAAGTAATCAAGACCTTAAGCTAGAGAGCTTAGATCTTAACTAAATATTAAAGATCTTAGACTAATAAGTCTAGAAGCTAGAGAGCTTAGATCTTAACTAAATATTAAAGATCTTAGACTAATAAGTCTAGATCTCATGATCTTGATGAAAACCCTAAGTCATAACACTTAGACTTTCAACTTTACACAACCATAAGCTATGAAACTTAGATTTTGTAAAGTAAGTGAACATAAGCAATTAAGCTTTCTCTTAAACAAAGTAGAAGATCATAAGTTACACAACTTAGATCAAACACAAAAAGAAAACCCTAAGCTAGAGTGCTTGGATTTCTAACAACACTTATGAGATCTCAATCTAGTAAGCTTGCATATTTTGTTTCATAAATCACAAGTCACAAATCTAAACTACAACAAACAAAAGAAGATCATAAACTAACAAACTTTGATCTTATCTTAACTTTTTATAGAAACATCAAGCTAGTAAGCTTGTATTTCAAACTTTCTTGAAGATCCATAAAGTAAAGTGTTGGATCTTCAAGTTACATGAAGATCATAAACATGAGTTTTGATCATTAAGCATAAATAAAGAGATCTTAAGTTTGTACACTTAGATCTAACAAGTTTATGAAGATTCAAAGCTAAGAAGCTTGAATCCATTATGTTCTTGTTACTTTTAAAAGCAAAGTGTAAATCTATAAAAGTTAGGAAGATTCAAGTTACAAAACTTGAATCTTTGTTCATGATGATGATGATACATGAATCAAAGTAAGAAAAGAAAGAAGAAGAGGTTAAGAACTTACAAGTTCTTCAAATATTTGAGAGAGTTTTTAGAGTGAGAAAGTAGAGAGAAGTGTGTGAGTTTGAATGAAATGAAAAAATGAATGAAGTGTAAGTATTTATCAAAGAAAGAAAAAAATGATGGTGAGGTGTTGGAGGGTGGCCGACGGTCACAAGGGGTGGGGGGACCATTTGGCATTTTGTGGTGTGGCTCATGGTGGTGGTACATGGTGATAGTGATATATTGGGTGGTTTGAGACATTATGCAAGCCTTTATTCCTAAGCATGCACACTATTTGTCTTATTAATCTCATGGGCATAATTAGGATTACATGGGCTAATTAACCCATTACTAGCCCACTTAAGTTGAGTAGGTTGGGCCATGGAAGTCCACTAAGGTGTTAAGCCCAATAAGGTAACTAGTAAGCCCAAGTAAACACTTAAGCATAATTAAGGGACCATAAAACTAAGTAATTGTCATTAGTAAGTAACAATTACGTTTACGTAGCCATAATATCTCAATCATGGCAAAAGTTTTTCGTGTACCAAGTTCGTAGCTCGTTTTAAATCAATAAGTGACACTAACAGTCGTAAAAGCAAAGCAAAGATCACGTTAAGTAACCTAGTACTTAAAAACACGTTGTAAGGTAGTAACGAATGTAATTAACATATGTAATGATCCCAGAATATAATCTAACTCAGTACGCACAAATACACAGTTTTGTGAAAGAAATAAATATAAATAAAAGTCAAAAAAGTCGGGTCGTTACACATAGCAATTGGATTCACTCAAAATGGATTTAAAACGAAGAAGTTATGGGTAAAACAAAATTGGATATTTTTGCTTGTTGTAGCTACGTGAAATTTGTAACAAATCCATACTAACCATAACTTAACTAACTTATATTGTATTATACATGTCTTGATAGACCATAGACACGTATACAATGTTTTGACATATCATATCGACGTCATCTATATATATTATTTGGAACAACCATAGACACTCTATATGCGGTAATGATCGAGTTAGCTATACAGGGTTGAGGTTGATTCCAAAATAATATATATACTTTGAGTTGTGATCGAGTCTGAGACTTGTATGCACTGGGTTGTGGATTGATTCGAGATAATATATATTGATTTATTTCTGTACTACTAACTGTGGACAATTATTTGTGGACTACAAACGTTGGACTATCAACTTAACAAACTTAAATCGTTAAAATGTAATAAAATATGGTATAATTATAGTTCGATCATAATTTGATATATATATATATATATATATATATATATATATATATATATATATATATATATATATATATATATATATATATATATATATATATATATATATATATATATATATATATATATATATATATATATATATTTGTTATAGGTTCGTGAATCAAACCGTGGCCAAGTCTAATTCTCGACGAATTGATAATCTGTGAAAGTGAGTTATAGTCCCACTTTTAAAATCTAATATTTTTGGGATGAGAATACATGCAGTTTTATAAATGTTTTACAAAATAGACATAAGTACGTGAAACTACATTATATGGTTGAATGGATCGAAATCGAATATGCCCCTTTTAGCCTGGTAATCTAAGAATTAGGGAACTGGCCCCTAATTGACGCGAATCCTAAAGATAGATCTATTGGGCCCAACAAGCCCCATCCATTGTTGCAGATGCTTTAGTACTTCAAAATTATCATGTCCGAAGGATGTCCCGGAATGATGGGGATATTCTATATGCATCTTGTTAATGTCGGTTACCAGGTGTTCACCATATGAATAATTTTTATGCAGATTGCATGTAATTGAAAGATGAAATCTTGTGGTCTATTATTACAATTTGATAAATATATAGGTTAAATCTATAACTCACCAACATTTTTGTTGACGTTTAAAGCATGTTTATTCTCAGGTAATTATTAAGAGCTTCCGCTGTTGCATGCTAAATAAAGACAGGATTGGAGTCTACATGCTTGTATAATATTGTTTAAAAAATTGCATTCGAAGACTTTAGTTGTTGTGTAATATTATTGTAAACCATTATGTAATGGTCGTGTGAAAACGCTATATTTTAGATTATCATTATTTGATAATCTTTGGAATGTTTCTAAACCTTTGTCGATAAAATAATGGTTATGGTTTGTTTTAAAAATCGAATGCAGTCTTTGAAAAACATCTCATATAGAGGTCAAAACCTCGCAACGAAATCAATTAATATGAAACGTTTATAATCGATATGAACGGGACATTTCAAAGACCTTAATTGAAGAGCATAAATGTCTTATGGGAATTTAGGCAATGTTCCTTTACATTTCGTTCCAAACTAATTGGTGATACCCTTGTTGCAATCATGATCTTAAGGCAAGTGCAATACAAGATATTATATCTAAAAAATATGAACTAGGTAACAAGAAGATGACATCTTAGAGGGCTAAGTCAAAAAAGTTAATTGTTGGTGACCACAGTAAACAATATTTAAGGCTAAGAGATTATTGTTTTGGAGCTGTAACAAAGAATTCCCACCACTACTACCGGAATATAATACTATCTTGAACCAAACCTATCATCAGAGACAATGGTGCTTAGAAGGGTGTACATTTGTTTGGGCTACTTAAAGAAAAATTTAGAGCTTATAAAAGATACTACGTACTTGTTAGGGCTTGATAGTGCATCTATAAAAGGACCATATACATGTCAACTTTTGACAGCTGTAGGAGTAGATCCTAACAATGGTATATACCCTCTAGCATATGCAGTGGTTGAAGTTGAAACAACATATTATTGGACGTTGTTCTTGATGTGTGTTGGCGGTGATTTAAAATTAGGTTCAAGAAGTAACTTTACATTCATCTCATATATGAAAAAGGTAGCTATATAATAAAATATTGTTACTTGTTTAAGATGCGTTATTTACTTTTCCTAATATATTGTTTAACTTGATGTTTATTGGGCCTCATATAGTTTTGGCAAGGGTTTATCCAAGTGTTGAACATAGATATTGTTTGATACGTATCTATGAAAATATGAGAGGTACACTCAAATGAGGTATCATAAAAGACTTCTTATAAAAATGTGCTACCATGGACATCAAATAAAGGCCATAAGGATGTTGGATCGGGTGTTGGTATTGAGTTGGATTCGATTTATGTTGATGTTCAATACACAAAATTGACGCTAATGATTTAGATGCGGATGCATGAGCAAAGGAGTGCATTTTGGCCTCTTCAAATAAGGGAAAAGTATTCTTTCTTCGGGCTACGTTGATGATGGAGTATCAAGGCGAGTTCTTTGTTTGGTTTCTTTGATTCGGTAATGGAAGGGATGGAGTTAGATCAGGCTAAACTTATTAACTCTAAACCGCCGTCTAAATTCAAGAAGCCTAAAAAGAAAAAAAAGATTATTTAACACGTCGAATTGAGAAGTTTTTCGGCTAAAGACATGTGATTTTGTTTGCTTGTATTCTAAGGTCATGCATTTATTTGGTTTACCCGAGTTGGAGATGACTATTATTCTCGTCGATGTGTCTTGATTACAGTCCCTCTCATTTTTCTTGTTAATTTTGTCTTTGTATTTTGTCGCAGTTTCGTTTGATTTCCCGCTGACTTTGGCTCTGGTTTCTTGTTGGCTCTTATCACGGGTAGAGCTCGTTTCGCTTGTTGCCGTTTGGTTGTATGTTTTATTGGAGTATTTTATATTTTTGATGAAGTGTTTCATATTTTTATTCGAGGTTAATTTTTCTTTTCTTAAAACACAAGTAAACTATTTAAGTGGTGCAAAGTGAGTGATTACTACTCTATATGTTTCATAAAAAAGAATCGTAGTTATTAATAGAGAGTATTAAATTAATATTAATGTTGTGAGGGCCGTATTAAAGTTATAGTTTTTTGTCAAAAAAATAAAAATAAAAATATATAATAAAAAATTAAGATAAACTTTTCAAAGAAGAGCTTACGAGCAGGGGCGGGGCGGATCTAGAGTGTTACCAGTGGTTGCATGGGACACCACTGAAATATGCGATTTAGTAGAATTTTTTTGGGGTTTTTAACTAGTGATACTAGTTGATAGTGTAAATTTTTTGTGTGACACCACTGAAATAATCTATCTAGTAGAAAATTTTTTAGGGTATTAACCGGTGACACTAGTGACCATCAATTCTAAATCCGCCACTGCTTACGACTTGTAAGTTTAGGGGTGTATATTACCTATTCATTAAAAAAATGTATGCATAAAAGTGTGAGTCTGTTTTTTAAAACTATTTTTGTCTAGGTATACCGATATGGTTAATAAATCCAATCATAACATGCGCGTAATGGGTCTTTCTAACTGGACTTTAGCTGTCAGTCTTGTCACTTCCTCACACTCTCTGTCTCTTTCTCCATAGTTTTTTGTAAAATTACATTTTAGTCCCTAAACTATGAACATTTTTATTTTTCTTTATAAAAGTTAAAATTCATCTACAACTCTACAAACACATGAATCACCATAGCAGTAACAGAACGACAACGATAGATCGACAAAAGAAAGAAAATTATAATAATCTGACCATGCAGAATGTCATATCTATTGTTAGTATTACTATTACCCTTTTACATTTACATTATTATGATAGTAACAATTACAATTGTAGCTAACATTAAGAAATTTTGAAAATGATAAACTTTGATTTTCATGTGGCGATTACATTTGACATTTATGTAACGATTATTTATTTTTATAAGTTTTTTTTTTTTTTTTTTTTTTTTTTTTGTATTTTGGATTCACGAATAATTAATTAAAATTGAATTAAATAACCACCATAAAAGCCGTTTGCTGTTTGTCCCCACAAACTTTCCAATCTGTCTAAAATTTCTTCACTTTCTCTATTGTTGATATGTAAAAAAAACCCCACGAATAAAAAGTACCCAAATTCCATTTATTACATACTCCTTAGTTTTTAAAGCTTTGTTCACAATCAATGGCTGCTTCTTTTGGATTTCTCTCTTGTCTCTTTTTCATTTTGTTTCTAAGATTCACATTTGCTGAAGATCCAACTGTTTCATACCATTTTGATATTTCTTACATCACTGCTTCACCTCTTGGTGTCCCCCAACAGGTAATTTACACTTTCTCTTGTTTTCCCCAATTGGGTTTTGTTAAATTTCATAACTTTATTAATGAGTTAGTTTTATAATGTCGGTTATCAGTTGGGTTTTGCTTAAAAATCATTAATTAAATAGTTTTCTCATTCGGGTTTGTTAAATTCATATTAGGCATTGATGGGTTTGTTTTATGTTTAAAAAAGATAACATTTTTAGGTTAATACTGTGTTTTCTTCAACTGGGTTTTGCTTAATTATCATCAAATGATATGTTTTTTTTTTAGTTTTCTCATGTGGGTTTTGTTTAACTTAATGTTGAGGACTACCTAATACGATTTGGATATAAAAAATATGGAGTTTTTAGGCTCAGATCTGGGATATGCAATTCGAATTACAATAAGTGAGATTTGACTTGTATTTTGACTTATTAGTGATTTTGATTAGCATTGCTATAAATTTGAATCTTTGTAGGTTATTGCTATAAATGGGAAATTTCCAGGCCCTACTATCAATTCAACCACTAACAACAATGTGGTTGTCAATGTGAGGAACAAATTAGATGAAAACCTTCTCCTTACTTGGTATGATTTGCTCTCGTTATCTTTAAATCTTGAAATACATATAAAAAATATGAAATAATTATATGTGTGATTGAATTGTGTATTGCTTTAAACAGGGCTGGTGTACAACAAAAGAGAAACTCTTGGCAAGATGGTGTTCTTGGTACTAATTGCCCAATTCCTCCAAAGTGGAATTGGACTTACAATTTCCAAGTTAAGGATCAAATCGGAAGCTATTTTTACTTCCCATCGCTCAATTTACAACGAGCATCAGGTGGTTTTGGTAGTTTTATTATTAATCCGAGGTCTGTCATTCCTCTCCCGTTTGACACGCCAGCTGGCGATATCACCATCTTGATTGGTGACTGGTACATTAGGAACCACACCGTAAGTATCTGCTATCAACACGAAGATTCTTTGTAATTTAATCGTACGTGTTGTTGTTTGATTCATGTGTGTTTGTGTAGGCTTTAAGAAAGGCGCTTGATGCTGGACGTGAACTTGGAATGCCTGACGGTGTTCTTATCAATGGTAAAGGACCGTATAGATACAACGATACTCTTGTTCCTGATGGAATCGATCACGAAACCATTAATGTTGAACCAGGTTAGTTATTAGATTAATAATAATTACATTTAGGGTGTGTTTGATTGATTACCTTTTAATTTAATGCTTCAACGGTGAATGCTGAACCATTCAGCATTTAGCGCTTTTGTTTATGACCTACGAATATGAATGACATGTGGTGTTTATGGGTTCAACATTAACTATTAACTATTCAGAGTTGAAATATTCTCTTTAACCATTAACTACCTAAATTTATGTAATATGCGACTATGCTCTATAAATTATATCAATATCAATAACACTTATTAAACAACTATATTGTTTTATTATTCATGCAAAAGGTTAATAATGCAATTTTTCATCATTCTCATTGTTCATTCAAAATGATTATCAAACCGGTTATTGTCATTCAAAACCAGCTTCATTCACAACCTTCGAATTAATTTCTATTATGAACCATTCAGCGCTTATCCATTCAGTTTTAACAAACACACCCTTAGTCGTATTTAAATAAGTTATATGTTCTGAAAATTGTCAAATTTCATATTGGGCAGGCAAAACGTATCGCATTCGTGTTAGCAATGTCGGAGCAACAACTAGTTTGAACTTTAGGATTCAAAACCATAATTTGCTTTTAGCTGAATCGGAGGGATCATACACAGTGCAACAAAACTATACTAGTTTGGATATACATGTTGGACAAACGTACTCGTTCTTAATCACCATGGATCAAAATGCAAGTAGTGATTACTACATTGTTGCTAGTGCTAGATTTGTAAACGAATCGACTTGGCAACGAGTTACTGGTGTCGGCATTTTGCATTACTCGAACTCCAAAGGGAAGGCATCGGGCCCACTTCCTGATCCTCCCCAAGATCAGTACGATAATACTTTTTCGATGAACCAAGCAAGATCTATCAGGTAGGTTCACATTACACTCTAAATCCAATATTATGACTAACAGTTTTTTTGTTTATTGACCCATTTGACCCATTGTTCTTACAATTTTCTAGATGTGGCAAGATGGGTTGTTTTGTTAGTGTGTTTAGAAAAATCATATCTTTAGTACCTTTTGGATTGGTCCCGAGGTTGGGTGGACCCACAAACAGAGGCGTCTCTGGTGCATGTGCAAGTGTGCAACTAAACAGGACCTAAAATTCTGAAGGCCCAAAAAATTTGAAAACCTATATAATAACCCATTTATTTATATATTTTTTCATAAACCAAATTGCACAAACTTCATTTATCAAACAATTTATTCACGAAAAATCGTTTATCGAATATATTTAAATCACAAATTTTGTTTATTAAACAGATTAGTAGTATTATCTTATGTATTCAAAAGTTTAACGTTATAAGGGCTCATTTTTATGTCTCGAACAGGACATCTAATTTAATGAGACGGTTTCATTTGTCCACTTTTTATGTTTTCTTGAATAGTTAATGTGTTAATTATAATTTCACAAACACTATTATTACAGGTGGAACATTTCGGCTAGTGGGGCTCGTCCAAACCCACAAGGTTCCTTCAAATACGGTTCGATAAATGTGACTGATGTGTACATACTGAAGAACAAACCACATGTAACAATAAATGGTAAACGAAGGGCGACGCTAAGTGGGATCTCGTATGTGAATCCGTCAACACCAATTAGGCTTGCCGACCAGTTTAAAGTTAAGAAAGCGTATAAACTTGATTTTCCTAACGAGCCACTTACGGGACCTTCTCGTATGGAGACGTCTGTTATCAATGGAACATATCGGGGATTTATGGAAGTCGTATTACAAAACAATGAAACCAAGATGCACAGTTACCATATGGATGGATACTCATTTTTTGTAGTCGGGTATGCCAAAATTCATCCAATTTCCTAAAAAATTCCATTTTTTTAATTGTTGTATGATATCTTAATTTGTGTTAACTAATCATTCGTGATTTCATCTCAGAATGGGTTACGGTGAGTGGACTAACGACAGCAGGGGACAATACAATAAGTGGGATGGTATTGCTCGTGCGACAACACAGGTACCTTTATTATTACTTTATTGTCCAAAATAATTGTCCAGTTGCAAAAAATTACTATTAAACGTCATTAAACTCCACAATTTACCTTAGTTCATTACTCTCAATCACTCATATTTTTAACAAATTCGGTCAAACTTACCTTAAATATAAGAACAAAACTGACATTTATCATACATATCTTAAATCCAACAAAAATTCCCAGAGGACTTTTTTTTGGGACGGAGGAAGTAAAGATTATAAGTTGTTAAACACTCAACACAAGCAAAAGTGTATGTGACAAATGCAAGCATCCATACACCATCTCTACAACGTTTATTGAATTACGAGTATTTAGTGGCTATATTACATATGTTTTATAGGTTTATCCCGGGGCATGGACTGCAATCTTGATCTCTCTTGATAATGTTGGAGTGTGGAATTTAAGAACCGAAAATCTTGACTCGTGGTATCTTGGTCAAGAAACTTATGTTAGGATTGTTAATCCTGAGATTAACAACAAAACAGAGTTACCCATACCCGATAATGCCCTTTTCTGTGGTGCACTCAGTCGTATGCAAAAGTAAGTATACTTTCTTCTTATCAAATTCAGTTCTAGAGTTCCAGAAAATGGTCAAAGTTTGACTTTCGAATGCAGTTTTTTTTGTGAAAGATCTTTATTGTAACTAAAATTAATGAATTGTTCAGGCCGCAAGACATTTCTTCAGCGTTTACTGGGCATGGATCAATGGTGGTGTTGGGTCTGTTAATGGCAATATTGAGTGGTCTACTGCTCTGATTCTAAACAGGAACCTGCTCTAATTGACTCTGTTCATGTAATTTATGTGTTAAGGCTTATTTAAGCTTTAATTAAGTTGAGGTAGTTTTTTAAATCTTTCTCTAAATTCGTAGAAATTCATTTCTTGTTAGGGGTTCTGGTAATCCATCATTCTTTTATTTTACTTGATTGTTTATGTAATTGAGAGGGGCAATGCTATTTAAAATCTGTTGGTTTTTAGTCAAGAGTGAAGTCTACTTTAAGCTTTTTGTACTCTTATTATTTTTTTAGTACAAGGATTATGTACAAAATATTTTAAGACAACTTGAAGAGTTAACATCATATATCACGCGTTCAATTGAAAGATAAACATATTAGTGAAGTTAAGATATTTAAATTTGTAAAGAATTAAGTCTATGAACAGATTAAGTAATTGCTTCAACTTTACTCATTCCCTTTTTTCAAGTGCAAAACACAACTTGATATCACGTGTAATTATATCACAAATCCAGGTACCCATCCAGCAGCAATCACCTTTCACCATATATACTTATTTACGGATTACTTAAATAGTAACTAGAAAATCAAATTATAACATCAACAGGCATATAATGAGTTTGTCATGCACTTGTGAGTGGTTGTGCCCCTCTTGAATGATTTCAACCTTATTTCATTAACCTGCAAATAATAGTAGATAAATTTTCTCTTGTACTTATTGTAATCGTGTAAATGATCATCTCCCTTATGTTGCGAATTTGGGTACAGAGTATATGATTTCAACCGCATATATTCCAGAATTGTGTAAGGATATCTTTTCGGAAGTGTTTATTCGATCATGTGGATACATGGAATCACGAAATTCGCTATGAGATTGAGCTACACATATTGAATATGTTTTGGGCACACAAATCAGATTTCGGATGTGTTTCCGTGGTGGTTTGTGCGTATGGAACTATGCAAATGAACGAATGTCACCCACATAATGATTATCTAAACATTTATGTCTAAAACTGTTTTTTGGCTTCATTGAATCTGGTCAGCAATAAGGGATTTACTTCTTGGACCCCCTAGGAGCGTCATACCTAGTAGTAGAGGCAGAGCTTTTACATGGGCTAGAAGGGTCCTAGCCCCCATAAAATTTGATAAAGTAGTGAAACTAGTAGCCCTTTGAGTTACTTACGTTTGGACTTTTAATTAAATCAACTAAATTGGAGTCCGTATGAAAAAAGTGTCACATAATTTGCATTATCAACAATTTACTTCACAAGATTTATTAGGTTAAACCTCACGAGAAGCATATCTTGGTGCGCCAAGGTAAATGGTCGGAAATGGTTATTTAATAACCAGGTTTGGATGTGTATATCTAAATAAATATACTTCATGTCTCCCGAGTAATTTGAAGAAAGAAAACCTTATTCATCTACCCGTTTGCATATTAAATTTAGCACTTTTCGCCCTAAAAATTTTGTTTGAGCTTCGCCATTGCCCAGGATCACAGAAGGGGTGCGCCTCCTTTACTCATGGACTTTTAATTGAACATGAAATATAGTAATTTAGTCGGTATCTTTTTTGCATCTCTTAGTACGTGTCTAATTTTAATTTCGACTTCATTGAACCTGGTGAGCAGTCAATGCATGTCCCTTTGTGTAAGGGTGCAAACCAAAATTCCACATCGGTCACGGGACAAAACAAATGTTAGACATGAGAAAAGAGAGACTCTTGAGCTTAGATTGTAGAACATGTTGTTAAGCTATACGATCCTATATCAGACCCTAATAGAGGCGTTATCCCTAAAACCTCACAAGAGGGTGTGCAAGGGTGGAACACTGTAAGGTAGCTGGGTTAGCCGTTCATTTGTGGCGATTGATTTTTTATTTATTTATTTAATTTTTTTTTTTTTTGTAATTATATGTATAATTGTGTGTGGATACATTCATACATATGTTCTAGCTATTCTATGTAAAAATATGAGTACAACAAGATGAGCACGCCTCATGATTATGTCTGCTGAGAAGATGGCATCGCTTAAAAGGGAAAACAAATTGTGAAAACACAACCAACCTCTTATATTGACCTCAAACAAAGTAAACATTTTACATTATTATTCTTTGTTTCTTAGATTCATTACAGAATCATCAACTCATGCCATTCTTTGTCTTCTATTTTTTTTTTCCACATATTTTCATAAACATGATACCACCTCCATACATATATACCTTGAGCCTTTATTATCTATTACTATACATATAACATATGCGTGAAGATTAGTTTCAATTCTTCCAAGAATTCTTCGGTTATTCTTATCTTGATTTAAATTTATGGTAAGTTATGCACTTAATTTCCATTTTAAGTCAAACTTACTGTCACACCATTTCCCACTTTAAGTCCTGTTCTGGTTATTTATGGGATGTTTCTGTAAGCTTTTCTACATTTTAGTAAAACATATTAACAGATTAGACTGCTGCCATGCATTAATTAAGGCTCCACATTTTTTGCTACTTTTTGACAAGTTTGTGATATGTTGTCTCTAAAGGTAGATAATATTTGCCCATAAGAAGCGACTATTGGTCATGTTATTACGTTAGCCATTTGTTTTTGTAAACTAGACGGTATTTCTGTGAGCCATTGGTTCGGAATAACAGGAATAATCAGTCTTATCCATCTTTATGATTTTACACAACTATATACGTTTGCCCATGTCATAAGATATTACGTTGTTTGCCATATATATTTACATATATATGGATTCTAGCTATAGGCCGAAACCTTATCTGCTATACAGTGCAGTTTAATTTAGGGGCTGCCCTTTTCAATTTTCACTTAAGATTCAATTTAATAGTCAAAAACAGTTACAGGATATCACGATTAAGTCGCGTAGATCTAAGTAAACAATACTCCTCTTCCCCAGGTACGTAGGCCGAACAAAGAAAAATTATCGGTTTCATTTAATAGTTGTTTGTTATACTCCGTATGTTATAGCTTGACAGCCACAATTGTGTGAACCTAATTATTGAATCAAAAAACTTTGTGTAACTCGTACTGAGAGACTTACACTGTATTCATGCTAATTGCGTATATATGACACATATCGTAAACTTCTTACCTAACACTACTAGAAACCGGACCTTTAGGGACGACATGAAACTGGAATTAGAGACGACAAGTCGTCCCTAAAAACTTTTGGGGACGACATGTCGTCCCCTTTTGTCGTCCCGGATACGCCGTCGCTAAAACTCTTTCGCAACGACATCAATTTCTTTGGAGACGACTATGGGCCCCACTTTGACTTTCTGCTGTCGAACGAATGGGTCAATTCCAGACGACATTTAGAGACGACATGTCGTCTCTAAAGAAATAATATTAAAATAATGATACAAAAATTAATTTATTAAATAAAATATAAAAATGGACTGGGGACGACATATATGGACGACATTTAGGGACGACATGTCGTCCCTAAATAAATAATATTAAAATAATGCTATAAATATTTATTTAATAAATAGAATGCCAAATTAGGATTGGGACGACATTTAGGGACGACATGTCGTCCCTAAAAGGTACTGTAAGTTTTTTTGTAGTTTTGATTCTGATGTACGTACCATCCGTAAAACGGGTCAATTCAATATAATCTAAACATGCTGTACAACCATAACATAAACACAACCATAACCATAGTTTACAACCATAAAAAATCCGAGTTTACAAATCCAAAAGTTAACAAATTCGAAATAACAAATCCGAGTTTACAACCATAACATTAAATATTATCCAAGTAGCAAACAAGTCTAACTACATACTTACCCATCATTTTCTTCTTCACCCTCATCATATTCATCTTCATCATCTTCACCGTCATCATCTTCACTGGGGTCAACGTTACCCTCATCATCAATGTCAAACTCAATCGACAATGGACCCCTTTCAGCCACCATTTTACGTAGTCTATTGTTTGTTGTTGGGCCACGACCACCCTTTCGGGAAGGTTGAGCTGCATATTCAAACCAATAAATTACACATTAAATAATAAACAAAATGAATAAATAATATGATCACGAGGTACAAGGTATTAATTATTTAATTTCTTACAAATGTTGTGCCCACGCTCTAGGTTATTATTACGTCGAGGGGGGTCATTGTCCCCGTCCCTATGGTGGCTAGTTGCACCGAGCATCTGCATAAATACAAATAAGTCAATAGAACATTGATATTATATATATATATATATATATATATATATATATATATATATATATATATATACTTTTCTTTTCTTTTTTTAACAACTATATATATATATATATATACATATATATATATATATATATATATATATATATATATATATATATATATATATATATATATATATATATATATATATATATATACTTATACTTTTCTTTTCTTTTTTTAACAACTATACACTATATGTATGTGTATATATGTAAATATGGCTAGTTGAACCGAGCATCATAAGAAGCGAGCTAAAACTTATACATCTGCATAAATACAAATAAGTCAATAGAACATTGATATTGATATATATATATATATATATATATATATATATATATATATATATACTTATATTTTTTTCTTTTTTTAACAACTATACACTGTATGTATGTGTATATATGACAATGACAAGTATAGAAACATAAACATACATAAGTATACTTATAGTTACGTACATAAACATACATAAGTATACTTATATACATATTTACGAAGAGTAAAATGTTAAATTCCCAATTGATGTTTCACAAATACAGCAACAAATGTATGTGAATGATTTTTTTTCTTTTTTTCTTTTTAACGATCTAAATAAATGCATGAATTTTGAAACATTTAAAAATGCCAATTTCATACAATATTGTGCAAGCCCCACATAAATATTTATTTACATACAAGTATGATTGCTTTTGCCTTTCATGAACATGTATCTTCAGAACGATGCAATGCATCTTAATTTTATTTTGTTGGTTCAACTTCATCGTTCTAAGATAGCACATGTATAGACACAGTAGCGTTTTTGGTATACATATTCAAAATTATACTTAAGATGATTAATTGAATGTTTATCACTTTCCATAATTCTTATCTAGAAAGAAACAATAATAGCAAAAAGTATTAGTGTCAATAGTGAGATATGTTCTGTTTGAATGGTGAATCACTTATGTTCAATTTATTCTTGTGAGAAAGAAAGTGTTGACCATGTGCTAATTAGTCATAAACATACATACAATTGATTCAAAGTTCATGTATGTATGTTAATGTTTCCCCAAATGGCAAATTTTGAAGCAGAGGACAATACCCACTTTGCATAAAAGGAAATACTACAATTTGAACATCAAATGCAACCTAGTTTAAGTGTTCCAAACCTTCGTATACACATAAAACAATAAGCATAAGCATAAACATAAACATAAACAATAACATTTATACTTATACAACTTTATAACAAAATTCGGATTTAATCAACAAAGCTTAATCAACATGTTCTTGATAATTTCATAACAAAAACTACAACTTTTATAACAAAATTCGGATTTAATCAACAAAAATTTCATAAAATCATCAAACAACAGCAAAATAATAATTAAAGCATGAAAATCATTTACCTAAACATAATCAAATACAACAATCTTCCAAAACACAACCACAATTATTGGATTTAAAGCAACCAAAATACCAAAATTTTAATTTGAAAAATAAATGAAGAACATACCTTTTTAGTGTTTAAAGATGCAAGAAATGGTTGGAATTGGTGTTCTTTGAACCTGAAATCGCAGCAATTAAATTCGGATCTTAACAAACTCAAAACAATAAACTTTAATTTTGAAAGAAAAATATGAAGAACATAATTGTTAGTGATTAAAGATGGAAGAAAAGCTTTAATTTGGTGTTTTTATACCTGAAATCACTGCAAATCGCCGAAGTTTCGCTATATTTGAGAGAGATGCGGTGTAAAATGAGTAAAGTGGTGGATGGATCTGGTTTTAGCAGGTTAGTTCATTAGGGACGACATACAGGGACGACATGTCGTCCCTGATTAGTGTGGAGGGAAAATTTTGGGTTCCGCCATTTTTTTCACGAATTTTTTGAATTTTTTAACATTTGTTTATTTTTTAACATATATATATATTATTTAACATATATATTTATTATTTAACATATATGTTTATTAATTTTACTTTTTAAAATTTTTATAAACTTAATATTTTATAAAATATTTAATTATATACAATTTTATTTATATTTACTTCTATAAATATTTATTATTTAAAACTCTATTTATAATTATTAATTTTATATATTTATTATTTAACATATATAATTATTAATTTAACATTCAAATTTTTTAATCACTTAAATATTTTTTGTAATTACTTATAAATTATACAAATTAAATCATAATTAAACCCTAATTAAATCATAATCTAAGTCGTGACTGCAACAACCCCTAAATGATCCGGTTTGGCGAAAAACTTTAGCCCTAATTAAACTATCAAGACATAATTAAACTATCAAGCGCTAATTAAACTATAAACCCTAATTACACCCTAATTAAACCCCGTTATATTTGGTGGGAAACTTTGGGCGGGCAATTTTTTGGCGCTAATTAACTTTTGGTGAGAAATCACCTTCCATTTATACCCAGTTTTGTTTCTTCTATTTACACATTCAAGTAAGTCTTTCTTAATATTAACACCATGAATCACCCTGATGTGTATGGGGAACAATACATCTTTAACCCTCAAAATTTATACAAGATTCAAATATTACAAATAAGCACGCACAACTATCGAGCACTTAAAACCCGGTTATTATAGCTCTTAATGTAAGTATTCTTATCAAGTTCGTCCCAAGAGAGCGGTGTAAGTTGAATACTTGAAATTAATAGTTATCCTAGGGGTTTGTTTGATTGGGGGTTCTGCGAGAGCTTTTAACTAACAGCTAAACCTTTTCAATTAAACAAACTTAAACTTAACTAGCACAAGTAACAAATAACTAAGAAATTGAGATTTAATCAATAAGACAAAGAGTGTTCACTTATCTAATCCTCTCTATACTTGGATTGCCCTTGTTTTACCCAATTTGATATCACTTTTAGATTTGGTGCGGCGCTTTTGGCTTGGCAGGAGCGACGCATTTGGCAGATAGGAACGGCGCTTCTGCTCACTGATGAAAAATGGAGCCAAATCATGCATGAGAGTGCCGCTTTTCCATTAGGAACGACGTTTTGGACCTTCGATAGCGGCGCTCCTTTACAAGGAGCGGCGCTTTTTAAGCTGATTCCTACGCTTGACATTTTCTTTGCAACTTTTGAGCAAGACTTGGTCAATTTTACACCAAGTTAGGCTTTTTGCCTTGAGTCGACACTTTGGCGCAAGAAAAACAACTTTTGGGCCCAACTATCATCAAAACCGAATAAAATGAGGGCAATATTGCGGAATAAAGCATATATAGTTGGAGCAATATCACACCCTCATAATCCATATGCACCACCAAGAAATCCAACCAGACCTATTAGTGAAGGTTGTGAGTTCAATCTACAAGATCTTCCAGAAATCGAGCAAGAATTTGAAAGAATGGGTTGACTTCCTTTCATTCGGGTTAATAAGTACTCGTTTCCTCTACTCGTCTATCACTTCTATTCAAACTTTCAATTCATTAATGAACAAACAGTGAGGTTTCGAATCTTTGACGTTCCATATGAGTATACTCTTCAAGAATTCGGTGCACTATTGGGCGTTCCATTTGATGGTATAAATATCTATTATCCCGGTGAAGACATTCAAGATCTTTCCGAGGGTATCGTACCACATGAAATGACCATACTTATATGCCGTACTTGTGTTCCATACAAGGTTACTTATGCATGTACCTGGGAGGGACCACGTCGGACAACGGCTAGATGGGAATACCATATAAAATCCAGCTCGGTTAAGCGTACACGCTACCGGCATCATCTAGGCGAATGCAAAGGGCATTAAGAAGACAAACTATATTAACACAAATAAGCCCCCCGACAACTATTCTGCCCAGATCATGGCAGACACTGTGAAGAAATACTCGGAGTGAATACGAAGCAAAACCCCTCCCGACTAATCAAGGCATTCACCCGTAATGACCTAGTCGGGGCCACCACACTGCCGGAATTATCACAACTTCCCGGCTTAGTATTCCGACCAAGGATAATGTCCCGAGACAAAAACCTGTCCCGGGGCAAGTGCGATGTCCCGGAGCAGACACTTCACACTGAAATGAGTGCACTGTCCCAGAACGAGTACTTGATCCCGGAACAAACACACAAACAAGGTGCATGCCACATCAGCTCATGAATCTAGGAAAGTTTGTTAAGATCTGCTCGATTATTCCCATGAAAGGGACATGTGCCACGTCACCCCTCGGGATTGAAAAAGTTTGTTACAACAATGAAAGGGACATATGCCACATCACCATTCCCTCATAACATCTATAAATACGTAGACAAGATCATTTATTTCACAACACTTGATGCATTAATGTTACTCTGCTCAAATTAATTATGGTAGCATCTCTCCAGTCATTAATACAATTCGATATTTAACACCTCATCATCAAAATAGTAATACGAAACCTTAATTAAAGCTTAAATACAAACATAACCATAAGGTCACTTAAATTTAAAAACAAAATTATAATTAAAGCTTAAACGTTATTACATTTGATGGGACCCTTTGGGCGGGAAAACTTTGGGCGTGAAACCTTTGGGCGGGAAACCAACATTACACCATTGGGCGTTCCATTTGATGGTAGAAATATATATCATCCCGGTTTTGAACTTCAAGCTCTTCCTGAATTTATTCCAAAATATGAAAGTAGGGCACTTCTATGCCGTACTGCTGTTCCATATAGGACCATAGTACGTTAAGTACGGTAGAGTTAATAATGCTCATTTAGTCGCTTCCCGAATGAATGGTCTTTATAACTCAAAAAGATCTCTTCCATATGGAGCGTTTATGAATCGTTTACTAGGTCGGATGCTTGTAGCCATCCTCGTCGTCGCCGTTAGTAGTGTGATCTAGTTTGGGTAGCTTTTTAAGATCATCATTTAATAATTTCCGTTGAAGTTTGTGTTTAATTCAGTAACATTGTATGACCTTTATTTAATGTTTGTCATTTGGAGTGTTTTAATTCACAATATTTGTATAATATTCGATTGAATGTTTGTCGTTTGTCCGATGTTAACTATAGTAAACTTAAAAAAATGACAATTTCATTCAACATATCTTATAAAACGATACAATCAATACTTGAAAACTAGAAAATGACAATAACACAAACGATACAACATAAAAACGATACTAATAATACCAAACTTAACTAAACTTAACAGTTTAGTTGACGGAAATTAAAATACATTTCTTAATCTTCGAAAACTAAATAAAGAGAAATGCGATTGGAACGCCAGTTCAGTGTCTCTTTTATACCGTTCTACTGCTCTTCGCTGCGGAGATATGTAGCGGACAATTCCGGAACATAGTCATCTTCGTAATACAACACGTTCGTGTGTTCGAACGGAACCATTTCTTTCAAAAAGCAAAACAGGTCCTCTAAACTTGCGTGGCGAACGTCAATTTCTCTGAATATAGACTGAGAACTACGGGCATAATCGTAAACTCTAATTTCATTACGGAATTCACTTCCGTAATACACTTCCAATGAGACGATCATCGGTGCAAGGGTCAACATTTTCGATGTGTTTTTAGTGTGTTAAAAGTGTGAGTAATGTTTGAGATAATTATGTGCTTAAATAAGAGAAAATCTGACCAAATTGTCGTCCCTAAAAGTTTTCGGGACGACATGTCGTCCCCAAAGAAACGGCGCAAAAATTTCTCACTTTTGGAGCTAAAATATTTCTGCTCCAAAAAACAATTAAATAATAATTTTTTCCTTGGGACGACTATTAGGGACGACATGTCGTCCCTAAAAGTTTTGGCGGGAATTTTTTCACTTTTTGGAGCCAGTTTTGACGAAATAAAATAAATAAAAAAGGTAATTTCTTTGGGGACGACATGTCGTCCCTAAATGTCGTCCCAACAAAACTGGTCAAACGTTTCAGAAAAAGCTGGGACATTTTTTGTCGTTTTCCTTTCTTTTGGGGACGACTGGATGTCGTCCCTAAAAGTGTCGTCTCTAATTCATCATTTTCTTGTAGTGTAAACCAATCTATAGGTTTTAAAGATTATAAAATATTGCTTCCAGGTTCTTTTAATCCACACCTGTTGGAGTTAATCGGTTATAAAAAGATACAAACCATCCCACATCAAAAGTAGAAAAAATTATGTATGCATATAATTAAGGAACCTCCCTTAGGGAACTCATGTCCTTATATGTAGGACATGTTGCATGGGTTAATCGATCTACAACACCAAGAAGATGCCATAATTGAAGTTCTTGGTTAATTAATTTAATTAATATTTAAGTACTTATTCTGGATCTTGATGTTGTCTTATGTTTTATATTTTAATGGCAATACTGTCTTAAAAACTGAGTATAGGTTTAGAATAAGGAAGATAAGTTACAGGAGACATATTACATAAAAAATATGACTACTTACGCATAACTGGCCGGTTGAAACATGAAGCTAACCAACTTCTGTTACAGTTTTATTATCGGTTTTATCCATAGATAGGAATAACACACAAACATCAAGCTCGGCGGGGAAGCTAAAAAGGCATTCTTTCCCTTGTTAGTTTGTCTTGAAAAATAAATTTGGAAATTATTTTCTATCTATAGCATAACTTATCACAACAAATTGATAAAACTGCTTCATCATTATCATTATAAGTTTTATTATGTACAAAAATTAGTTCAACAATTTAATATTATTACAATAGAATCTATTCATCATAATGGTATGTCTCATTTTTCCCTTAATGAATTGATTAATTACTTCCACATATCATTCTGGCAAGTGGATGTGGATATTGAGGCGCCTTCTGAAGCGATTTCCTCGCTCTTAGAATCACTTAAAAGCATGTTCATCTGTTGATCACCCATTTGAATTGATGATGTAGAAGGATTCAAATAATTGTTTTCCTTGGCTACTACTGCATCTTGATCATTACTAAGCTGAGAAGCAACAAATTTATCGAGCACTCGCCAATCAGTCACTTGAAGATCTTGTTCACCATCATTATTATTATTAATGTCACTATTATTATTATTACCATAAAGCAAGTTGATGTGCGACTGTTGATATTTGAGAGATTCTAAGTGAGGAAGCTGAAGGAATGAGTGCTCATGAGGCAAGTTGTAATGCATAATTTGATCTAGTTCTGCTTTTCGATTCAGTTGATGGTGGTATGAAGTATTTGAAGTGTAAGGATGAGAAACTTGATCAGTTGGGGATTCATAATTATCAGGCATGAAAGAAACTTGATCTTCGTACCAGTTACACATAGAATCGTGTTCATCCATTCTACGTACACTTGTTATTCGCTTCTTGAATACTCTGCATACTACCCATCCTTCTTCCTATAGCGAATAAATTAAACGTAAAACGTGAATTAGCTAGCTGACGTACCAAAGCACACTATATCTCGAAAGGCCTAAGTAGTACTCACGTTTATGCATCAATAAAATTTATTTCATGCGTTTAGAGCAAAATAAAAAAATTATAACATCGTTATTCAAATCAAAAATTAAAATCAGAGTTACGGACTCATTAAAATTAGCTCAATATTTAATATCTTCACAAAAGATGACATATTTATGACTTTCTTTTTATATATAAGAAGAAAAAGATCGATAAAAATAATAATTTAAATGAGGATTTTCCTAACGACATCCCTTATGGTTGTCGTTAACGTGCAAAAATGTTTGTACAGCTTGATAACTAGGATAAAAAAGTCAACAGTAACCACCAAGTAACCACCAGATACATGTTTTTTCTTCATGTTAGCGTCAGTATAGTCCTAGGGCCGTCGTTAGCAAAAATCCTTTAAATAATATAAGAACAAATTTGTTTCTTTGATACTAGACTAAGGTGACAAAAGATGCTATGTACTTGCCTGAGTCATCGCATTTTCATTTGTTTCTAGCCTATACTCATGCATGATCCAATCGGATTTCTGTCCATTAGGAGCTCGGCCCTTATAAAAGACCAACGTCTTTCTCATACCAACAAGATTATGCTTCGAGTATATGGACTTGTCTCTTCCGGTAGCTTTCCAAAAGCCAACTTTTGTAGCCCTATTAGTTCGAGTTCCCGTTGGATATTTTTTGTCCTTGTGGCTAAAAAAGTACCACTCATTTTGCTCTTCAGTTCCTAGCTTGCATAATTCTGTCAAGATAACATAAAAACAGACAAAAAAAAAAAAGATACTTTAATTAAATAAAAATTATTTTAGGTTAATCATGATAGCATAAGTGACTAAGACATTGCAGTTAAATGTTACATCCATGAATACATGAGATGAGTAATGCATTCTTAAGTTAATCAATGCAAATTTCAGAGCTTTATTTTATACCTTGAAGATCCCATGGTTCAATTCTGTAGAGATCAACATCTTTAATAACATCAAGATCGATTCTTTTGGATGCAATCTTTTTCCTTAGGTAGTAATCTACGAGTTCTTCATCCGTTGGGTGGAATCTAAAACCAGGGGGAACATGTGTAAGAGTATCCATACTCTCAAAGTTAGGATGATCTACAATCTGCAATACATATTCAAATGTATAATTGTCAGTAATTGTACATATACAATTGAAAAAAGATAGGTTATGTATTCGGTCGATATATATAGTCTCAATTAGCATGTATCGAAAAGCTCGTCTGATTCGCAATATTGATATGTCATACAAGTAGAATAAAAAGACAATATTGCAGTTGCTTTAATGCCAAATTTTCAACTAGTATGAGATAAAACTTCTCACTTAAATAGCTAGAAGGGCATAGAGATAAAAGCAATTAAACACTTCCTATTTGTTCCATTTGCATATATATAGTACATGCATAGTATCTGTATCTATCAATCACTACATTGCAAACTCAACTGAAAATGGACCAATACATATCTTATGTACTGCATGGAGGTGAAGATATGGAAGGAGATTCAGCAGATTCGTCTTAAAGCGTTCCCTATACCTTCTTTATTTTTTTTCCTTTTCTTTGAATAGCAAAAGACTATTTAAGTAAGAAGCTTGAAGATTACAAAATCATTCCTAACAATTAACCATGTATGAATGCTTACTCCTTTTGGGAAATGTGTTAGATGCTAGAGTGACAGTAACATATGTTGTCTCATCATTCTAGCAACTTAATTAACATTTAGGTAACAGCCACTGCAAATCCTGATTTATATGAGTTCCATAAGAAGTAACCATTTTAAAATTATTCAGTTAGTGTTCTTGGACTAGCTAATGGCATATAATGAATATCAAACATGTATCAATTTCACAATTAGCTTAAATCAACACACAAAAGTTAGCTAAAAAAATTCTTGTTAATAGAGGCATTTCTAAATATAATGCATGGACAGACCCAAGAAACATGTTTAGAAAAGGTAATTTTATGAAGAGAATTGAAGAGAATCTAATAGTCTATAATTTACGAATTTTCAATATAAACCTTAACATAGTCTGCATAAAACAGTTCTCAATTTGAACTCTAATTTAGCCCCTTGGGGAATTGAATATAACTCAAAAAGTCATTACTCTTCACACTAACATCAAGCCACATATTTGGCATATAGATTTTAATACACATGATTAAGGATGTCATTTTTTTGCCGGGGTTGAAAAAACAAAATCTTTGCATACAATTTCTTCATGGATTTCAAAGGAGGTTTCATATAATTCTAATCATCAGAATTCAAATAGGTATTTTTATCTGTTAAAAAGGCACAAAATTGGTTTAATTGGTGCATTCTTTTTTATGCAAAAAATATTGCTAATCTATAAGAAGAAATAGAAAAACAAGATAGGAGGGGGAAAAAATGTGCAGGATAGAATGCGAATGATGTGAAAAAAAAAATGAAATACAATTTGTGGATTATGTTTTTGCCATGCATTCTCGAGCTAGAGAGAAGCACCATTTTTGTGCCTTGATGATCAAGATAAAAACTACTCAAGTTTGCTTTTTCTGGATGAAAGTCACTCAAGTTTTGAACCACTCAACAAAAGCAAATACCTTATGATGATGATGATGATGATGATGATGCATAATTAAAAGAATACAACTTGGTGTCCTTGACATATATACAAAAGGCATCAAAATAAACACATATACAACTGCAAGGAGGCAATCAAGATCAAAGTCCTTCAATTCATTTCATCATCGTCCGCCTTTAATGATGTAGCTAAAAATTAAATCTCATCACAGAATTACAAAAGAATAAGCTCAATGAAGAAAAGAAGCACCAGAAAATAGAAAATAGAAAAAGTAAAAGAAAAAACAAATATCATTATCTTGTGATGCATAAAATGTCCAACTACAAAGTTGTTTAGGTTTAAACATATACTAATATCAATCAAATCTGTTTGCTTGTTTAATATATGTATGTAAACCAATAACTAACTGAAACATAAAGTGAAAGAATATATCAGATCATGTGATTGATATATAACCATGAAAAAGCTTAAATTATATTACCAAACCTTAACCAAAACAAAACACGTACTATAAAGAAGGTTAGGAAGAAGATAAAACATAGAAAATTAGTTAGACCTTTGAGATTGTTTCTTTTTGATCCCAATGGATCTTGTAGTTCTTCAACAAGTGGAAGATGATCAGAGACAGAGTAGTGTGTGTGTGTGTGTGTGTGAGAGAGAGAGAGAGAGAGAGAGAGAGAGAGAGAGAGAGAGAGAGAGAGAGAGTTTTCTTTTAATATAAGATCCCTTCTTAGCTTGTTCAATTAATAAGCAAGCAAAGGAGACAAAAAAAGAAATAAAAAGCAAATAGCAAAAGGAATGTTTGGGACCCAAAAGAATTTTAATCTCCTTGGGAATTGAAGTGAAAAGAAGTTTGTTCTTTTGCTGTCTCAAATGACATCAGATCCCACTGAAATTAAACCTAATGACAAAAAAAAAAAGTCACAAAAAACTAATGTTTATATTTTGTTTGAAGAACATAAAGCAAAATGATGATGATGATTATAATATATGGTATATAATATACTCGTATATCTTACTTAATATAGAGTAGTTATATTTTTGTAAATGTGAAGATATGAAGAGCTAGCTAGATTGCTGTAAAAGCTTCCTGCTAAAAAAATGGAGGAAGATGATGCGGAAAAAGGTGGTGGTCATATTATTATATTAATAGTATTAAAGTATTAATTATTAATTAATTAATATTTTCTAATACTAATGCTCCACCATCCGCCACCAGCTACTGATAGAGACCACATGAGATCAATATATAATTATATATGTATAATTAGTAATAATTTATTTAGTGTATATATAAATGACACATATATACTAGTAATATTTTCTCCATGCTTTTTAGGTGATTAGGTCATGACCCGAGAGATTAGAGATAGAATAGAAAGAGACAGATCGAGGTGAGGTTTAAGAATGTGACGCCATGGGATCACACTTAAAGGACACCCACCCGACCAAAAAGAATGTATCCGTGAAGATTTGGGTTTTTCTTTTAATTTCAATTTTTTTAACGGCGATTTTGGGCATCAGTAGATCATCTATTTCAAAACCTTCATCATTTGCACGTAACACACACGTTCGAACGAAAACCTGAACCCGATCGACGGTACCCGGGATCATCAGCATCATCTGAGTATGTTATCTTTATCACTAACTTATCACATTTCAATAATGTCCATGAAATAACTCCTCACCATTACATGGACCCACCTTAATTAATTGATTAATACATAGTAAAAAAAAATTGGCAAGGGAATGCCACCATTTAGAGCTCTCGGTGTCCATGTTAAAATCGACCGTCAACCCCAAATCGACGCCGGGATCGACGGTCGGTCGACACCGGCACGGCGTCGATCCTGCCGTCGATTTTCAACCTCCACAAACCGACGCTGGTGGCAACGGATGAAATGTTTGATTTTTTGAAAAAACTAGCCGTTTAACGGCTAGTTTTGGGTTTTTTTTCTTCTTTCCTTTTTACACTATAAATAACACTACATTTTAACAGACACACACTCATTATTCACCTTTCACCACTTTATATCTTTATTCATCAATTTTTTTTATCTTTTTCCCAAAATATGTCGTCTTCTTCGAGTTCTTCCGGCGACTCGTTCACGAAGTACACAATAAACGTAATTGAAAATTTATCCGATGAAGAAGAAGTTAACTCACGTCGTTATATACGTCGAAATCATTATGAAGCACATGATCGTTTGATGGACGATTATTTTAACGAGGGTTGCAAATATTCGGCTGATAATTTCAAACGAAGATTTCGAATGCGGCGACGTGTTTTTCTTAGGATTATGAATGATATCCTAAGCTACGCAGCAAATCCATTGCCGTATTATTTTAGATGGTTTCATCGAAGAAAAGATTCATGTGGTAAGTGGAGTATTAGGCCACATTTGAAGATGACAGCCGCGCTACGTCAGCTAGCATACGGTTATACACCGGATGCGTTGGATGAGTATCTTCAAATGTCCGAACGAGTTGCTCGGGAATCTCTACATAACTTTTGTAGGTGTATCATTGATTTGTATGCTAACGTGTACCTAAGAGAGCCTACTTTGCACGACATTCATCGTTTGTATGAAGGTCATGAAAGGATTCATGGTTGAAGCGGTCGCCTCGTATGATAATTGGATTTGGCATGCGTATTTTGGTGTAGCGGGTTCAAATAACGATATTAATGTGCTAAACACTAGTGATTTGTTCAACTCAATGCTTAATGAGGAAATGCCGGACGTTCCTTATGAAATAAACGGGGTTCATTATAGCAGGTGGTATTATTTAGCTGACGGCATTTACCCAACTTGGGCGGCATTTGTTAAGGGATTTTCAAGTGCCGTTGACGAAAAACGTACTTACTTTACAAAGAAACAAGCGAGTGCTCACAAAGATGTTGAAAGAACGTTTGGGATCCTTCAAGGCCGTTGGCATATTCTTCAGCAACCCGCACGAGCTTACGAGGTGAATATAATGAGACAACTAATGTACACATGCATCGTGATACACAACATCATTATCGAAGACAATGGATGCAACCTTGCTGAGAATGATTGGGTAGTTGAGCCCGTCCAACATATACAACGTACGTGAATCGATAGGTGCGACGCTCGAGCAAGAAGAACGAGGGAGTTACGTTATAGAGAAGTGCATGAAGGCATACGATCTGATTTGGTTGAACGTTTGTGGGATCTTCGTGACGACCTATGAATTTTATTACGTATTAGTTTATTTTATGAATTTTAATAAATGTAATGGTTTATTTTATGAATTTTAATTAATGTATTAGTTTATTTTAAGAATTTTAATCGATTATTTTGTTTTTATATTAAATTAGTTAAATACAATATTTAAATTTCAATTTAAAAAATAAAAAATAAAAAATGGACACTGAAATCAACACTGAAATCGACACTGTGGACACCTCCACCTTACACACTGTCAGTCAATTTCAGTGTCAAAAATGGACACTGAAATTGACACTGAAAAATCGACACGGACACCAACATAAGAGCACGGGGAAAAGTGGTTACCTAGGTTAATTGTGTGTCTTCACTGATTGACTCAGTCAAAAATTGTAAAGAGAAATTAGTCATTACAACAATTTTTAATCATAACTCGAACAAATATGATGACTTCACAAAAAATACGACTTGACAATCATCATCTCACTTCCTAAAAGACTTTATAACATGATTCAAAATATGCAGACCTCCAAAGAGTACAACATTCTAGTTCTATCGAATTTGAGTGAAATATGTATGCAAGTTCTTGAAAGGGCAAATGGTCTAAAAGAGTAACATAAGTGTCTAAAATTACCAATCAAGGTAATATGCTTTTTCTAATGTCCTAAAAGGATCATATATTTTATTTCATTTCCAAAAATGATTATTATTTTAAAAGTGTGAAATTGAAGTAATATTATCCAACTTATTAATGAACGTTAGTCAAATTTTGTTAACTACTTAAATTTTGTCAAATTTCGTTACAGGGTTGGTTCGTAGAGCGAGGGTGAGAGATGGTGTTAATTCAATAGATGCCATGTGGAATGTAGAAAATTTTATAGGGTTATTAAGTCAGTTTCTGAAGGATTAATGTGCAAGGTACAACATATAACTATATGGCCAAATTCATTTGAGCCTTCGGGGTCACACACATATACACCGAGACGTCAAATAAATATATATATGATGTATATATATTACTCAAGTAACAAAATAGTAAATCGAAATTAATTCATTTACTATTCATATGAATAGTAAATGAAACGAAATTAATTAATTTACTATTCACATGAAAGTGACATGATAGAAATTATTAATTATAAGTTTCATAAACTACCCCTGAAGTATTTGAGAAATAGATATTACGTAAATCAAATTCAATATCCTAAATTGGATTCTTTCAAAAAGTAAAGATTCTTTCAAAAAGTAAAATATTCACGGATTGATATAAGGTTCACGGGTGTTTCTAAAGTGTAATATATATTCCTTTCTTTTGCCTTCATAAGAGGATACGAGAGAATTAAAAAGAGAGTAAGTAAGAATATTATTTTGAGTTCATAATATTAATCAAAGGTTGATTAATTATTACTTGGGTTTGGACTAGCATCCATTGACGTTGTTTGAAGTGTAGTGTGGACTATCCTAAGAGACGGTCATATTTTTGATCGTAAGTTTCTCTCCATCTCATCAATTTCTCCAAGAAAGGTATATCGTTAACTCCTCTTTTATTTTATATTCATGACAATTATTATGGTGTAACTGGATCATTGGGAAAGATTAATTGTGTGCATGTTTCATTAAATAAGTGAAAATTTAATCTTGTATAAATTTTGTTCATAAAATAATTAAAGATTATTATTTTAACTATCCGCTGCGCTAATCTGATTTGGTAAAAGTACACACGATTTTCCAACAGTGGTATCCGAGCCGCTTTTACACCATCTTAATTGTCGCGTGATTTTCTTTAAATTTAGCTTTGTGGTGAATTGGTAAAAGTCGAAACCTTTTTGGTTTTTAAAGTCAACACGGTTGATTTAGACTTAACCTCATGACGCACAAATATGATTGAAAGAATATCACTATTTTAAATTGTAGATTTAATTGTTATGGCTTGAATATTTATTATAATTGTTGATTGTTATATTCCATGGTTGTACACATGCATTGTAACCATGGACAAGCCATATGTATGTTTTAATAATGTAGTTATTAAAATTGTGATTGCACACATAGCCATATTGCCCCGACCTATGTATGATTGTTGTGATTGTTGATTACGACAATATTATGTCATGTTGATTATTTGTATTATTAGAAAGGCCATTTTGAAGCCAAAGTTGTATTATATTTATTTTTCTTTTTCATAGTATTGTATTTAAGTTTATTTCAATTTGTAAAAGTATTAGTTTAGTTGTAATTTCAAATTTAAATAAATGTAACAAGATGAAGATTGAAGATACAATACAACATGCTTTTGGCTTAGAAGATGGCGAACAGGTCAAATTGGCAACGATGGCGTTTTGTTAAGTTTTCACTTAATTCTTGAATTAAGTGGGAGCTACGATATTACCCTTAGTTTGACCTCTTGATCCCATGTCGGCTCATGGGATCAAGCATAGGATTTTTGGGCTAGGCTATGTGTGTGTGATGCATGATATGGTTGTGTTTTATTTTTGCATTATACATAATTGTTGATTAGAATATATGCTAAATGTTTTTGATGAAAACATCAAATAAAACCGGTAACGAGTTTTAAGATTAAAATTGATGATTTTAAAAAGTTAAACTCTAACGAGTTTAAAGTTAAATGATTTTTGAAACACAAATTATATATGATCGAAATCTTTTAAAATTGTTTTAAAACGATACACGTTTGTGTATTTGTAACTTTTATATATAAAATAAAATAACAAACTAGACGCATAAACACGTTCGACATATATAAAATGGTTAAAATGTTTTTTAACAAATAGTGTAGCGAATCTTGTGTGCATGCATTATTCGTTTACACAAACATTTTCAAAATACCCGTCAAATTTAAGTCATGCCATCCAATGAGCTTGCAAACACTCCTCGTTATTTTTTGGTTACGGTGAGACCTAATCGAATTATAGCCACGAGGTGGATTTTCAGTTACGAGTGAGACTAGGCTGAATTTCCACTGTTTTCAAATTGGACGACTTAATCGTATTCACGGTGAGACCTGAGTTCGAGGCAAGGATGGGACAAACATGCTAGTAGATAATAGTGGTTTGTTGAACTACACATATTTCTGAGTCCCATAAAGATCTAAGAGTTGCACTTGTAATGCAATTGGTAACCGCTACCTACCAATAGACTCTATAACTACTAGCTGATCAACAGATGTAGTTATGGAACCTCTATGTGGATCTTAGGCTTTCGTAAATTAATTGTTTTTAAAATATATAAAAACTTGGGTAGTTAATTTATTAAAGTTTTATATCAAAAATACTAAATTGAATCTTGTTCTTTTGTAGATGTCAAACAATCAAAACGTAAACCAAAACAATCTCCGTTCTTTGTTAGAGAAGGAGAAACTCAATGGTTCAAACTTCCTAGACTGGCAGCGCAACTTGAGAATCGTTCTCAAATATGAAGGGAAGTTGAACAAAATTGAAGAACCCTTACCCGATGCTCCTCCTGAGACAGCTACTGCTGCTCAACAAAATGCTTATCGGAAGTTGTTCGATGAGCAAGAGAAGATAGCTTTAATCATGCTTGCTAGTATGACTCCTGACCTCCAAAAGGAAATGGAAGATCGTACAGCATATGATATGATGACTGAGCTGAAAAATATGTTTCAGAAACAAGCTAGTCAAGAGTTGTATGAAACTTATAAGCTTCTTCAAACATGTAAAATGGAGGAGGGTCAGTCAGTGAGCTCTCATGTCTTGAAAATGAAAAGCTACATTGACCGATTGGAAAAACTTGGAACTACCTTGCCGCCTAACTTGGCTGTGAACACGGTTTTGAATTCACTACCAAAATCGTATGACCAATTTGTGATGAATTACAATATGCAAGGTTGGGAGAAATCTCTGGCAGAGGTGCATTCGATGCTTAAAACTGCTGAACAGAATATTCCATCTAAGGTTTCCAATCCGGGTGTCCTGATGATTAGGGATGGTAAGGTGAAAAAGAATAAGCCGAAAACTTGGGGAAAAGGAAAAGGCAAAGGCAAGTCAATTGCTAAGAAGAAAATTCCACCACCCCCCAAGAAAGAAAACCCAGCTAAAGACGCCGACTGTTTCCACTGTGGAAAGGTTGGCCACTGGAGGAGAAACTGTCCTTCATACCTATCTGAGTTGAGAAAAGGCAAAGCTGGCCAGACCAGCAAGTCAGGTATATTTCATATACAGTTATATACTTTTTCTAGTGATTCCTGGATTTTTGATACTGGTTGTGGTACTCACATCTGTAACAATATGCAGGGAATGAGAAGAAGTAAGAGACTGAAGAAAGACACACTAGACTTAAGAGTGGGCAATGGGGCTCGAGCTGCTGTTGAAGCTATTGGCACCTATGAGCTTACTCTACCTAGTGGTCTTATTGTTTTGTTGGAGCAATGTCATTATGCTCCAAGTATTACGAGCAATGTAATTTCAGTTTCTGTTTTGAAAAATGTTGGTTTTGAACTTACATTTACGCACTTTGGTATTTCAGTTTCTAAGAATAATGTATTTTATTTTAATGCTATTCCACGTGATGGTATTTTTGAAATTGATATGCATGGCGTGATTTCAAATAATAATTATGTATATACCTGTACTGCCAAACGATTCAAGCAAGACTTGAACAAGACCTATCTATGGCATTGTCGTCTTGGTCATATAAATAAACAACGCATTTCAAAACTCCAATCGGATGGGCTTTTGGAATCAACTGACTCTGAGTCATTTGATGTATGCAAGTCATGTTTATGTGGAAAGATGACAAAGGCTCCTTTCTCCGGTTTAGGTGAGAGAGCTGAAGATCTTTTAGGACTAATACATACTGATGTGTGTGGCCCTTTTAGAACTATGTCTAGATATGTTGAATCATACTTCGTTACATTTACTGATGATTATAGTAGATATGGTTATGTTTACTTGCTGAAACATAAACATGAAGTTTTTGATACATTCAAAATCTTCCAAAATGAGGTAGAGAATCAACTTGGAAAGACCATTAAAGCCCTTCGCTCTGATAGGGGAGGGGAATATATGAGTCAAGAGTTTTTAGACCACCTGAAGAATCGTGGGATTGTCTCACAATTCACTCCACCTTACACACCACAGCACAATGGTGTGTCGGAACGGAGGAATCGAACTTTGCTTGATATGGTTCGATCTATGATGAGTCTAACTACTCTACCAATGTCTTTTTGGGGTTACGCATTAGAGTCTGCTGCACGCATACTCAATATGGTTCCAACCAAGAAGGTAGAAAAGACACCATATGAGTTATGGCATGGAAAGAGTCCTAAATTGTCTTATTTGAAAGTCTGGGGTTGTGAAGCGTATGTGAAACGTGACACTTCAAACAAGTTAGAACCCAGAGGTATCAAATGTCACTTTGTGGGATACCCAAAGGAAACAATGGGTTACTATTTTTACTACCAAGCTGAAAACAAAGTGTTTACTGCTCGATTTGCTGAATTCTTTGAAAGAGATCTTCTCTTACAAGAAGTCAGTGGGAGTAAAGTAGATCTTGAAGAAATTCAAGAATCACAAAGTAACATACCTTCTGAAGGCACTAGCCAACCGCACATTGAAACTGAACACATTGTTGGTGAGCCAGAACGTGTTGCACCTGTAATTCGTAGATCTAGTAGAACTTCTCATCGACCTGAGAAGTTGAATCTTCTGATTAATTCAGATGAACCTCATCTAGGGGATTATGATGAACCCTCTAGCTACCGTGAGGCCATATCAGATCCAGAATCTGACAAATGGCGAGATGCTATGAATGCAGAGATGCAGTCCATGAAAGATAATCAAGTATGGGACTTGATTGATCTTCCACCCAACTGTAAACCAGTGGGGTGTAAATGGGTCTTTAAGAAGAAGACAGACATGGACGGTAATGTAAACACTTTTAAGGCTCTATTGGTGGCAAAAGGTTATACTCAAACTCAGGGAATTGATTATGAGGAAACTTATTCACCAGTTGCGAGCATTAAATCAATTAGGATACTTATTGCCATAGCTGCTTTTCATGATTATGAAATATGGCAAATGGATGTCAAAACCGCTTTCCTAAATGGCGACCTAAGCGAGGACGTATATATGGTTCAGCCGGAAGGGTTTGTGAATCCTAAGCATCCTACTAAAGTATGCAAGCTTCTAAAATCCATTTATGGATTAAAGCAAGCATCCATGAGCTGAAATCTTAAGTTTGATTAGAAAATCAAAGAGTTTGGTTTTTCTCAAAACCAAGATGAGCCCTGTGTTTACATTAGAGCTAGTGGGAGCAAAGTTGTCTTCTTGATCTTGTATGTTGATGACATACTACTTATTGGAAATGACATTCCAACTTTGCAAGATGTCAAATCTTGGCTTGGAAAATGTTTTGCCATGAAAGATCTTGGAGAAGCTAAGTATATTCTTGGAATCAGGATCTATAGAAATAGATCCAAAAGGCTTATTGGTTTGAGTCAAAGTACATACATTGACAAAATCTTGCGAAGATTTAACATGCAAAACTCCAAGCGCGGAGCATTGCCCATGCAAAAGGGCATAACCTTGAGCAAGTCTCAAAGTCCTATCACACCTGATGAGATAAGACGAATGAAATGTGTTCCGTATGCTTCGGCTATAGGATCCATTATGTATGCCGTGTTATGTACTAGACCTGATGTCTCGTTAGCTTTGAGTTTGACGAGTCGTTATCAACAGAATCCAGGTGAAGAACATTGGATTGCTGTTAAGAGCATTCTTAAGTATTTGCGGAGAACTAAAGATATGTTCTTGGTTTACGGTGGTTTGGAAGAAGAGTTGAGTATTAGATGTTATACAGATGCTAGTTTCCAAATTGATCGAGATGATTCTCGATCCCAGTCAGGGTATGTCTTTGTCATGAATGGCGGGGCAGTTGATTGGAGAAGCTCAAAGCAGAGCACAGTTGCACAGTCTACAACAGAAGCAGAATACATTGCTGCCTCAGAAGCTGCTCAAGAAGCTGTCTGGATTAGGAAGTTTATTGCTGAACTTGGAGTAGTTCCCAGCATTGAATCCCCTATGGAAATGTATTGTGATAATTCAAGTGCTATTATACTAGCGAAAGAATCACGTGTACGTAAAGGTAGCAGACATATTCTTTGAAAATTTGACTACATTCAAGAAGTCGTTGAGAGGAATGATATTAGTATTCTTAAGGTTCATACAGATGATAATGTGGCTGACCCGTTCACGAAGCCCATGACACACAACAAGCATGATGATCATGCTAGTAGTATTGGACTTCGTTATGCTGCTGATCTTTTTAATTTGTAATTTAGTATTTGGATATTTTTGGAACATTAAGCAGTTTTATCTTAATAAATTGATATATAGTTGGTATGATCAGTTTCATTTATATCACTGTGTTCTATATTAGTATGTTTAATTCATGAATAATTGTTGATTATTCAAAATCTCCATAATCGGTCATGTTATGGGAATAACATGAATTAAGATTAATGTGAAGTTTGGTTATATTCGTTGATGATGAATAGTTAACTTGTTGAGACCAAAATTCATATATATTCATTGATGATGAATATTGGAATGACCCAACCATGAGATGTCACTACATGGATCGTAGTCAGTAGTGAATCTTTTAGTGATTATGTCTTTGTGTCCTTAGACTTGAGATGCGCGACCGTCTTGATGAGTGTAGCATTGTATTTTGATATGGTTAAACGCTGTCCTGAATAAGGCTGTTATAAAGGCCATTATTGGGTATAATGTAAAGCTCGTGATAGACACGTGTATGCAATATAGGATTTGTTCCTTTAAAATGTTTGGAGTTAGATACTTTTTGAGCTCCTCGATGAATGAATAAGATATTTCTGTGGCCGCACCCAGATGTGATTAAGATTATACTTAATTAATTTGGTGATCTAATTCAGTTCTAAGATCGAGAAACAAAATTGTTAAACAAATGAGAATGACCGATGATCCATATCTCAAGTTTAACTAAAGTATCTGAAACAAAAGGACGAATGACATTTAACACTTACCATAAACAGTTTCGAGAAACTACCCTCACGTGAATTTGGGGACAATGGCGTGTTGCTAGACGCTTACCATTGTTTGTATAGTTACTTGGTGTTGTGCCATGCACAAGTGGGAGTCTGAAGGATTAATGTGCAAGGTACAACATATAACTATATGGCCAAATTCATTTGATCCTTCGGGGTCACACACATATACACCGAGACGTCAAATAAATATATATATGATGTATATATATTACTCAAGTAACAAAATAGTAAATCGAAATTAATTCATTTACTATTCATATGAATAGTAAATGAAACGAAATTAATTAATTTACTATTCACATGAAAGTGACATGATAGAAATTATTAATTATAAGTTTCATAAACTACCCCTGAAGTATTTGAGAAATACGACTTTATGATATTACGTAAATCAAATTCAATATCCTAAATTGGATTCTTTCAAAAAGTAAAGATTCTTTCAAAAAGTAAAATATTCACGGATTGATATAAGGTTCACGGGTGTTTCTAAAGTGTAATATATATTCCTTTCTTTTGCCTTCATAAGAGGATACGAGAGAATTAAAAAGAGAGTAAGTAAGAATATTATTTTGAGTTCATAATATTAATCAAAGGTTGATTAATTATTACTTGGGTTTGGACTAGCATCCATTGACGTTGTTTGAAGTGTAGTGTGGACTATCCTAAGAGACGGTCATATTTTTTATCGTAAGTTTCTCTCCGTCTCATCAATTTCTCCAAGAAAGGTATATCGTTAACTCCTCTTTTATTTTATATTCATGACAATTATTATGGTGTAACTGGATCATTGGGAAAGATTAATTGTGTGCATGTTTCATTAAATAAGTGAAAATTTAATCTTGTATAAATTTTGTTCATAAAATAATTAAAGATTATTATTTTAACTATCCGCTGCGCTAATCTGATTTGGTAAAAGTACACACGATTTTCCATCAGTTTCTGGGTTAGTGGGCGTTTTATACTAATTAATTAAGAGTATACTTTAGGTTCACTTGAATACTTCGGTAATATTGGTACCATTGTTGGATTAATGACCAAGGAGCTAGAAGCATGCAATTGTTCACTAAACAAATGTATTAATTTTATGGCATGAGATGGTTATTATTGTGTTTTGGCTTATATGTCTCCTTGCAATTGCAATGTTATATTAATATTTTAATATTAGTTAATAATTAATATACGATATTAATCAATATATCTCATCATAATATAAGTATACCAAACTGTAATTAAGAGTGTGGGATTTGGATTAACATCACCTTCAACTTTATCTCAAATAATTTATAGGGGGTAAACTCAATCACAAATTGGTTTAAGAAAAATTTAAAGGATAATATATAAATTTGATGAACACCAACTAATTTTAAAGTGAATCCTCATAAACTTATATGACTTGGAGCTTATTAAAATCATGAGCTCAAGTTCCTATAAGCTCTCATAAGCTCCCACAAGCTCGCGTGCCAAATATAAGGAGCTTATGAAAATCATAAGCTCTTAAAAAATAAGCTATGAGTGTGTTTGGCACACAAGCTTCTTGAAGCTTATGTGAGCTTATTAGAGCTTGAGCTTATGATTTTAATAAGCTCCAAGTCAAAAGCTTTGTTTGGTAGACATAAAAAGTAGAGCTTATGAAAATCATAAGCTCTTAAAAAATAAGCGACTTCTAGTAGCTTATGAAAAAGAGTAGAGCTTATGAACTGAAAAATAAGCTCCAGCTACTTTAACAAACACTTATAAAAAATAATAAGCTCCAGGTACCAGTTTTAAAAATAAACTCCAGCTTCAGCTCTAACCCATAAGCTCCAGCTCCAGCTAATTTCATCCAAACACACCAAATTTCTAGTAGCTTATGAAAAAACGTAGAGCTTATGAAGTAAAAAATAAGTTCCAGCTAGTTTACCAAACACTTATAAAAAAATAATAAGCTCCAAGTCCAACTCTAGCTCATAAGCTCCATCTATAAGCTCCAGCTCCAGCTAGTTTCATTCAAATGCACCCATAATTTGAGTCTTTGATGAATAATGGAATGGGAATGAAACTTGAAAGGATCCGAAAATCTTGTTTTTTTAACGACAAATTTTAGCATCGAATACTCTCATTTGCGACCCACACACGCTAGGTAGGAAACTCCAAGGATTGACCCGAGTTGCTTAGCAACTAATCGCGGGTTCCGGGTTGCTTGGCAACTAATCGCGAAATCCTGAATAAAACATCCCCTTATCTGAATTGGACCCGGGTTGCTTGACAACTAATCGCGGGTTCCCCTACTAAGGATTGGAAACCACTCAGAAAATACCTTAGTGGTATATCCGACAATCTAGTTAATACTTCGTGTAGAATTGATATGGACTTTCTCAATTCAGATCTATATATAATTGACTTAGATTTAGTTTTTGACGGTTAATCATAGAAGGAGGAGGGAGTCCAAATACATTATAAGGTATAACTTAATTATTCTTACTTTGAAATAAATCACAACCACCACCGATTTAGCTGACCTATAATTATATATAAAATTGACCAAATTACACGAATAGTCCTTGTGGTTTGCAAGAAATCACACGGATAGTCCAAACTTGATTTGTTTTTTTTTTTTTTTTTAACATTTTAGTCTTTTAGTATGTACTTTCTTCACAGATAGTCCAAAAAACTCACAGACGTTAAATTGCCCGATTTTCTCGCATCACAAGACATGCACATGAGAGTATTTTCGTCCTTTTCTCTCTTTTCCCTTTCTTTCTTAAGGAGTAACCTGCAACTCAACCCTTCATTCTGTAGAGTAGTCTATCCTTACAGCCTTTGATCAGTAGATTATTTAGACTTCAGAAGATGCTCAAGGTAGCTTGCTTCCAAGCCACTGCACTCGAGAAAGCTATTTTAGCATTCCGGACAGTTAAGGGCAATTCCTACGTCCCTTATTGGTCTGAATCTCCACCCCCACATAACATTTACTATATTTTTTTTTCTTTATTTTTTTTCTCATCTATCACATAGTTATTTTTTGTTTTTTTCTCATTACATCAACAATAACAATTTACATTCACGTGAATCAAAGACAAAATTACCTTGCAACCCAATTACATAAACTAAAAAGATCAACACTCAACAAAAGAGATTTTGCCCCAAATAAATTTTCTAAAAAAGCAATCGAGGATTATCTATACTATATATTAAAATGCTAACTTAATGATGTCATCTTAAACAAAGGGCTTGACACGTGTCGCAATATGAGGACTTGTGCTGATGTCATATATCACCTATATATATTAATTAATTACTATAATTTTTAATTAGAAAATTTATAAAAATAGATAAATAACTTCCGCCTAATTTAAATGACTTTAATTGTTTTTACTTCTGAATTCAAATAAGGCAATACAATCAACAAACTTTTTCTTAACTAATTCACGAAATTTAAACAAAAAAAAAACCTTGGAATAATTAAATACGGTTAAAAAAACCTTGAGAATTAAAATCATTTCTTAAATTTTGCTGCCATTATATATTTTATTGGTCATTATGTATCACAACTTTTTTCATATTTTTGCAGGTGAGAGACTTTTTTCATTCTACGTTCAACATAAGATACATGTTTGTAACTTTATACTGGATTTTTTTTTAACATTTCAATAGTTATATTTTTAATTCTTTATCAAAGATTCTGTCAAGTATGATTTTATTCCTTAAAAATATGATATATATCTTTTATAAAAGAATTAATCTTTCATAACAAACAAGTATCTATATCTATGTTCATATATGTTAAAACTTTATTATATTAGATAAAATAATAAATTTAAATAAAGTCAGATGTAATAAATTCATCACATCTATAAACTTTTTATTAAATTAAAAATAGAATTATAATCAACATTATATCTGTGATCCTCTTTATTTGTTTTATTCTCAATCTATCTTTAAAATTAAACTAAAATTCAGTTTAGATCATTAGTTTCTATTATATTAAATCACATATCTCTTTAACAACAATGGTAGCTATGCACGTATATATAAATAAGTAATTTTTTTCAACAAATTCGTGAATTCACGAGTCCTTAAACTAGTATTAATAAAAACACCCAATACAAAGAACAGATACGAAGCACCAAAACTTTAACTTGGAAATGAAGTCAACAGGTTCGAAACATGCGTTTAAATAAATACAGCATCTTATATTCTTTACATTTTGCATACATGTGTTTGCAAAGAATATTAAATGCAACACAAACCCTTAAATCATCTAAAGCTGCAATGGTTATTTTAGAGACTGGTGACGGAAATGAAAACCGCAGCGACGAAATGTTCGGTGATCGGAGATGGCACCAATGTTCGAATCTGAGACTAGATGGAACTTGCAATGGCCGAATCTACCGAAAATACCTTTCTTCGTCTGCTTATTTCGTGCAATGAAGATGACAATGATGGTGATTTGTGAAAGTTAGATCTAATTTGGTGTAATTGCAGAAAATAACAGGGATGGTTACGTACTTACGTGCATTTTCCATTACCGACGGCGGTTGTGAATCCAGCCGACGGTGGTTGCGATGATGAACAGATCTAAGCTTTGTAGGTTCATCAGAGAAACAAGAACTACTTCTTTTGTAACAACGATCGATTTCAATTAGGTGAGGGCGGTGTTCATTTTAGCATAGACATGAACATAAAGCATGTACATATATTTGGTGTAATTTTAGCGCCGATTTCAATTAGGTGAGGATAGGTGAGGGTGGTGTTCAGTTATGTTGTGTAATTTTGTCTAAAAATAAAATAAAATATTTATTAGCTAAAGATTAGGTGATTATGATGTTAAAAATTAAATTGCAGGTTGTTGATTGATGTAATTAAAAGGAAAAGTTTAGGAAAGAAAAAAAAGTGTATGGATAGTCCAACCTTGGATAAAATGACAAAAATATCCTCGTGTACATTGCATATGCCTAGGTTAACAGAATCAATTTAACGCCAGTGAGCAATTTGGACTATCCGTGAAGAAAATGTATACTAAAAGACTAAAAATGTTAAAGAATCAAAGTGGACTATCTGTGTGATTTTTTTGCAAACAAGGACTATCCGTCTAATTTTGTCTATAAAATTTTCACCAATCAAAAAATATGGGAGGTAATTCTCACACATCACTTTTTGATCCATGTACACTTTTATTTTATAAATTTACAGTTATACCCCTGAATTAACTAGGAAGTTGAACTTATATTATTATTCTAAGTATAACTAAAGATATAATAGGTAATTAGGTGTACATGGATCAAAAAGTTGTGTGTGATGATTAACTCTGAAAAAAAATATGTTTTGGTCTCTTCATTAATTCTCTCTATTTACATGGTTGGTCCTAACATTTAAAAAAAAAAAAATTATGTAAGCCTAACATTGCTCTTGAAAATGTATCCAGTTATTCTCTACCGTCAGAAATTATTATCAAGTTGGGTCGATCGGAGGTTCTTTGCTAAAGCAGTCTCTTTATTTCGAATAGGGTTATGCCTATGTCAGATTGGGTGACTCATTAGTTATGTAGAAACTATTATCAATAGCTCACAAAATTAAGCGTTATTATATTAAACTTATGCTAAAACGTACCCAAATAATCCAATAACTTGCTGGATTTTAATATTTTATGCTTGATAGATATGACGTTTCAAACAATCGTCATGCATCAACGTGTAAGTAGTATGATTAGTGAAGTATTTTAATTTCAAAGGAGGCTATTGTGTCCATGTATGTATCAGATATATATGGTCTGTAAGGTATATGTGCACTTGATGTTTAGCCCTTAAAAGCAAACGATGATCGAGAGGCATTTTGGGTTGTCCTGTAAACGCCAAACACGTATAAATTGATCAGACTGGAATTGCTAGTCACAATTGTTGCTTTCCCTTCAATTCAGAGTTTCTCTGGGTTGTAGACTTGTAGTGCACCTGATCAATCCATTTTAAAAGGAACATGTTGTTGTTAGTTTTAAGATAGAAATATTGTTTAAAATGTTTATTCATGATATGTAGCGACTTCTTGTAATGTCCCAGAATGATTATCTAGTTTGGGTGTAGGAGTGGGTCATTTGATAAAATAAGTACAAACAATAATGACATGAGTACTACTTTTTTTTTCTTTTTTGTTTTTGGCAAAAAAACATAGATTAAATTAATAAAGAATTTTCACAAATCAGTGAAAATTCAACCATTACAAGAGTAAACGGACTGGACTTACACAAGCTTTATCTATCCGAATTTACAACACAAACGTACAGTCTCCAGCGTGGTAGTGTGGTACCCACAGGTTTGTTACTATGTTAGTTTTTGTGTTTCTTGTACTCTTTTGTTTAAGATGAAGTGGTTGTTTTGTTCTTTAAGTGTTTCAATACTATGTTTTTATGTTTCTTATATATGCTATTTTCGTTTTAAATGAAGTGACTGTTTTGTTGTTTAAGTATTTCAAAGTATTAAATGTTGTACAAATGGATTTGCGATCGTGGTGTCTAACCAATTATGTATTAAGCTGTGGTAATTATTTAGATAGCATCACTCAGCTTTCGAGATGACACCTTATTATGAGTTACACATTTAGAAAGAACTAAGTATAGTTTCTGTACAATCATTACACACTATATGTTTATTGATAAATTACCTGAAATCTGAGAACTTATTTCTGTAGCCACTCAACTAGGAATGTAATTAATCCTTCATCAAAGAAAATACATTTACTACTAGCTATTCATCTTATGAAGATGCAATTCGACTGTACTAGAGTAATAGTGTGCGCATATGTTACCAGTTTAGACAACGGGCCTGTTTTGACCCACACCAAAATGTGACAGTTTAGACAACGGGCCTGTTTTAACCCACACCAAAATGTGACTTGATTTGACCCACTAAAATATGACCTATTTTGACACGTTACCCTACGCCTCCATCTTGCCACTTCTAATTAGAGGAACTCAAGAACAAAGATTTTTAAGTTGCTTTATTAATCCAATTTAATACAAATGGTTAGTAAAGTACTTCCTTTGTAGAAACCAATCATTGTCTCATTCCTACTACAGGTCAATTGTAATTGCATATCCAAGCAATATCCCAATAATACTATAGTGACCATTATAAACATCCTCAAGCCCACAAACAATCTTTTATTCATCAAAATAATAATCCCACCAATCAGACCGTTCATTCACTTCTTTGTTTGTTATAGTTTTTTTCTAAAGGTTATATCTTTGTGTTCATGCAGGTGTTAAACCGAACGTGACAGTGTGAATATAATTAAGGCAATAAAACAAAAAGCAAAACGTGCACAGCAATAGACAAAGAAGTGAATTAATGGTCTCATTATGTTATTTAAATGGTTTGCTTCACAGCAACCGCCTACGAGGAGACCGCTACAGGTACCTTCACGTTCTTCTCAAAAACAGGAAACGACATAGTTAAAACAGTCTGCCAAACAGTGGTTGAAGAGATGAGACAGAAAAACGCATATCAACTACCAGATATTGTCAAAGCAATTGAAAAAAAAATATACTTCAATTTAAATACACCACATCCAAAAAAGCACCACCAGAGTTCGTCGAACACACATTTGACATAACCACCACCGCAACACCCACACCAGCTACCAATCCAGGTACACACAGTTGTTCTATAAAACTATTCCATTTTCAGTATCAGTGGACTTAAGAACGTTTAATTTCTGAATGAGAGTTATTTTTGCTCACTTTAGGAATGCTTAATCTTTAAATGACAGTATTATATTTACCGTCTTTGGCATTTGCCTAAACAACACCCCAAAATAACAAACTAACCTGTTACAGGAACCAGCTCAGACATTCTAGAACCTCAGACACCTCAAAAACTTGACCAGCGAAGACCAAACACAGTGACAACCAGCAGCCAGGAACACACCACATCCAAAAGGACACTATTCCAATCAAAAGATAAACGTAATAAAATAATTACTTCAATTTGTTCTACAGTAAAAGACTAATACAAAAAAAAAAAAAAATGATTGTTGACTGTGTTCCATCAATTTGTTCAAAACTAGTTGTAAAACATGTTTCTTTGGTAGATACGCAGGAAACGGAAGCAAAAAAGAAGCGCAACTCTAGGCATAGGCGCCCCTCCGCCCCCGCCCCCCCCCCCCCCCCCGTTGGATTTTTCTCAGTGTAAAAATTTGAGTCTTTCGACTTTGCCCCCGGTGGATTTTTTTTTTACCCCCAAGACCTACATATTTTGCCCCAAACCCTTCAAATTTTGCCCATAAACCTTCAACTTTTGCCCAAAAACCTTCAACTTTTGCCCAAAAACCTTCATAATTTGCCTAAAAACCTCAATTTTTGCCCCAAAACCTCCATATTTTGTCCCAAAAAATTGCTACGGTTTTAATTTTTTTTTTGCCCACGGTGAGAAAAAATTCTAGTTCCGCCACTGCAACTAGGTGTAGTGACCCGAACTTTTCCATGTTATTATATATTAATTGAGATTGATATTTACATGATTAAATGTTTCCAACATGTTAAGCAATCAAACTTGTTAAGACTTGATTAATTGAAATATGTTTCATATAGACAATTGACCACCCAAGTTGACCGGTGATTCACGAACGTTAAAACTTGTAAAAACTATACGATGACATATATATGGTTATATATATAGTTAACATGTTTTTATTATAAGTATGTATCTCATTAGGTATTTTAACAATGAGTTATATACATAAAAATGAGACTATTAATTTAAGAAACTCGAAAACGATATATATAACGATTATCGTTATAACAACGTCTTACTAGGTACATATGAATCATATTAATATATTGATACACTTGGTTATTTATGTTAAATGATAAGTAAATATATTATTAAGTGTATTAATAATGAAATACATATGTAAAAATAAGACTACTAACTTAATGATTTCGAAACGAGACATATATGTAACGATTATCGTTGTAACGACATTTAACTGTATATACATCATACTAAGATATATTATATATCATAATATCATGATAATATAATAATTTAACATCTCATTTGTTATAATAAACAATGGGTTAACAACATTCAACAAGATCGTTAACCTAAAGGTTTCAAAACAACATTTACATGTAACGACTAACGATGACTTAACGACTCAGTTAAAATGTATATACATGTAGTGTTTTAATATGTATTCATACACTTTTGAAAGACTTCAAGACACTTATCAAAATACTTCTACTTAACAAAAATGCTTACAATTACATCCTCATTCAGTTTCATCAACAATTCTACTCGTATGCACCCGTATTCGTACTCGTACAATACACAGCTTTTAGATGTATGTACTATTGGTATATACACTCCAATGATCAGCTCTTAGCAGCCCATGTGAGTCACCTAACACATGTGGGAACCATCATTTGGCAACTAGCATGAAATATCTCATAAAATTACAAAAATATGAGTAATCATTCATGACTTATTTACATGAAAACAAAATTACATATCCTTTATATCTAATCCATACACCAACGACCAAAAACACCTACAAACACTTTCATTCTTCAATTTTCTTCATCTAATTGATCTCTCTCAAGTTCTATCTTCAAGTTCTAAGTGTTCTTCATAAATTCCAAAAGTTCTAGTTTCATAAAATCAAGAATACTTTCAAGTTTGCTAGCTCACTTCCAATCTTGTAAGGTGATCATCCAACCTCAAGAAATCTTTGTTTCTTACAGTAGGTTATCATTCTAATACAAGGTAATAATCATATTCAAACTTTGGTTCAATTTCTATAACTATAACAATCTTATTTCAAGTGATGATCTTACTTGAACTTGTTTTCGTGTCATGATTCTACTTCAAGAACTTCGAGCCATCCAAGGATCCGTTGAAGCTAGATCCATTTTTCTCTTTTCCAGTAGGTTTATCCAAGGAACTTAAGGTAGTAATGATGTTCATAACATCATTCGATTCATACATATAAAGCTATCTTATTCGAAGGTTTAAACTTGTAATCACTAGAACATAGTTTAGTTAATTCTAAACTTGTTCGCAAACAAAAGTTAATCCTTCTAACTTGACTTTTAAAATCAACTAAACACATGTTCTATATCTATATGATATGCTAACTTAATGATTTAAAACCTGGAAACACGAAAAACACCGTAAAACCGGATTTACGCCGTCGTAGTAACACCGCGGGCTGTTTTGGGTTAGTTAATTAAAAACTATGATAAACTTTGATTTAAAAGTTGTTATTTTGAGAAAATGATTTTTATTATGAACATGAAACTATATCCAAAAATTATGGTTAAACTCAAAGTGGAAGTATGTTTTCTAAAATGGTCATCTAGACGTCGTTCTTTCGACTGAAATGACTACCTTTACAAAAACGACTTGTAACTTATTTTTCCGACTATAAACCTATACTTTTTATGTTTAGATTCATAAAATAGAGTTCAATATGAAACCATAGCAATTTGATTCACTCAAAACGGATTTAAAATGAAGAAGTTATGGGTAAAACAAGATTGGATAATTTTTCTCATTTTAGCTACGTGAAAATTGGTAACAAATCTATTCCAACAATAACTTAATCAACTTGTATTGTATATTATGTAATCTTGAGATACCATAGACACGTATACAATGTTTCGACCTATCATGTCGACACATCTATATATATTTCGGAACAACCATAGACACTCTATATGTGAATGTTGGAGTTAGCTATACAGGGTTGAGGTTGATTCCAAAATATATATAGTTTGAGTTGTGATCAATACTGAGATACGTATACACTGGGTCGTGGATTGATTCAAGATAATATTTATCGATTTATTTCTGTACATCTAATTGTGGACAACTAGTTGTAGGTTACTAACGAGGACAGCTGACTTAATTAACTTAAAACATCAAAATATATTAAAAGTGTTGTAAATATATTTTGAACATACTTTGATATATATGTATATATTGTTATAGGTTCGTGAATCAACCAGTGGCCAAGTCTTACTTCCCGACGAAGTAAAAATCTGTGAAAGTGAGTTTTAGTCCCACTTTTAAAATCTAATATTTTTGGGATGAGAATACATGCAGGTTTTATAAATGATTTACAAAATAGACACAAGTACGTGAAACTACATTCTATGGTTGAATTATCGAAACCGAATATGCCCCTTGTTATTAAGTCTGGTAATCTAAGAATTAGGGAACAGACACCCTAATTGACGCGAATCCTAAAGATAGATCTATTGGGCTTAACAAACCCCATCCAAAGTACCGGATGCTTTAGTACTTCGAAATTTATATCATATCCGAAGGGTGTCCCGGAATGATGGGGATATTCTTATATATGCATCTTGTTAATGTCGGTTACCAGGTGTTCACCATATGAATGATTTTTATCTCTATGTATGGGATGTGTATTGAAATATGAAATCTTGTGGTCTATTATTATGATTTGATATATATAGGTTAAACCTATAACTCACCAACATTTTTGTTGACGTTTTAAGCATGTTTATTCTCAGGTGATTATTAAGAGCTTCCGCTGTCGCATACTTAAATAAGGACGAGATTTGGAGTCCATGCTTGTATGATATTGTGTAAAAACTGCATTCAAGAAACTTATTTTGTTGTAACATATTTGTATTGTAAACCATTATGTAATGGTCGTGTGTAAACAGGATATTTTAGATTATCATTATTTGATAATCTACGTAAAGCTTTTTAAACCTTTATTGATGAAATAAAGGTTATGGTTTGTTTTAAAATGAATGCAGTCTTTGAAAAACGTCTCATATAGAGGTCAAAACCTCGCAACGAAATCAATTAATATGGAACGTTTTTAATCAATAAGAACGGGACATTTCAGTTGGTATCAGAGCGTTGGTCTTAGAGAACCAGAATTTTGCATTAGTGTGTCTTATCGAGTTTGTTAGGATGCATTAGTGAGTCTGGACTTCGACCGTGTTTACTTGAAAAATGATTGCTTAACAAATTTTGTTGGAAACTATATATTTTTAACATGTGAATATTATGTGATATATTAATCTCTTAACGCGTTTGATATTATGTGATAGATGTCTACCTCTAGAACAAGTCCCATTGACTCACCTAATAATAATGAAGAGTCAAATGTAAATTGGAATGATTCGTGGACTGATTCACAAGTTCCCGAAGAGGAACCGGAAGAAGAGTCGGAACCGGAAGAAGAATCGGAACCGGAAGAAGAATCGGAACCGGATGAAGAAATAGAACCGGTGGGGGAAATAATAAAACGGTTAAGTAAAAGAAAATCCTCAACCAACCGACCAAGGTTAATTATGGTCAATGGTGTTTCCGCCAAGGAAGCAAAATATTGGGAGGATTACCAATTCTCAGATGAATCGGATTCCGACGAGAATTCCGATGATGTTATAGAAATTACCCCAACTGAATTTAAAAAGGCAAAAGAAAATAATAAGGGAAAGGGCATAAAAATAGAGAAATCTAATTCCAACCCCGATGAACTTTATATGTATCGTCAACCCCCGAAGTCCTTAAGTTGTAACAATGACCCGGGAACCTCTAAACCACCAGGTTTTTCTAAACCAATGTGGATAACGACGGCTCGTATTAGGGGAAAATCATATATCCCTAGAAACTTGGCAAAACGAACCAAAACCGAAGAAGAAGAAACAAGCGAGTCGGAATAAGATAGTTGTATTCATGTGGTGTAATATATGTAATGTAGTGTGCTTATGCTTTATGATATATGTAAAAATTGCTTGTATTAATAAGTATTTTTTTTTATGAATCTAACTCTTGTCTATTTTACAGTATAAAAACGCAAAATGGATAGACAACCCAATATTTTAAGAGACCTACCCGGAGACATGATTGATGAAATCTTGTCTAGAGTCGGTCAGAATTCCTCGGCACAACTATTTAAGGCGAGATCAGTTTGTAAGACATTCGAAGAACGTTCCAAGAATGTCTTGGTTTATAAGAGACTTTCGTTTGAAAGATGGGGGATATCACATTGGGAAACCCATAAGTTACGATGTGTTTACTTTGACGCATATATTGCAGGGAACCCAAATGCTATTTTACGCAATGGGTTAAGAAATTATTTTGACTCAATATATCCGAATATTGGACTTCGTGATTTAGAAAAAGCGGCTAACATGCAACATAAAGAAGCATGTTATGCTTACGGATTAGTAATGTTCGCTTCTCACCAAAGTGAGAACAAGAACATCGGGCTACAACTATTAAACAAAACGTTCCCACAAGTGACGGAGTCGGTAATTGGGGTAAGAAATGAGGTTTTTAGATTGTTACGGGACTGTTGGACATTACGTAACCCTCGTCCCTTTGACGACGTTACAACACGCTGTCTTATCAACGGCCATAACGGTTATGTTGCACAAGACCAAGGATGGGAAGTAGTCCTAGTAAAACCAGAATGCATGACTTGTTTCTGGACGTATGAATTACGTGTCTTTATTGCCTTTGCTGAACGACTTGTGTACTAGCTAGAATTATCTTCACAACTATCTTGTATCAAAGTTATTGTGTGCTATATTTCATGCTTTATGTAAAATAAGCGGTATTGTAAGTTTGTAAAATATTGTATAAAAGTTTGAACGCGAAATATTATTATAATCAGTTTTTCATATAGAATTGTAGTAGTTGAATTGTATATTAGCTACTAAGTATGAACTTAACGGGTAGGTACTACCCGAATTTAAACTTATAAAACGCTAATATGAAGAAAAAGCTTTTATAAATGAGTTCATATTATGCTACGAAATACTATTAACTACTCTTAATATTCTGTATGATTAACTTGTTCCATTTAACTATTTTGAAGGAAATGGCACCGACTACTCGACACACCGTGAATATGAATGAAGAGGAATTCCGTACTTTTCTAGCTTCAAACATAGCCGCAGTACAGGCTGCGCTACATACCAACAATAACCTTGGATCTAGCAGTACAGGAAATCGTGTAGGATGCACCTACAAAGAATTCACTGCCTGCAAACCTTTGGAATTTGATGGAACCGAAGGACCGATCGGATTGAAACGGTGGACCGAGAAGGTTGAATCGGTGTTTGCCATAAGTAAGTGTACTGAAGAGGACAAAGTGAAGTACGCTACGCATACCTTCACAGGTTCTGCGTTAACATGGTGGAATACCTATCTAGAGCAAGTAGGACAAGACGATGCGTACGCACTACCGTGGTCAGCATTCAAGCACTTGATGAACGAGAAGTACCGTCCCAGAACCGAGGTCAATAAGCTCAAGACAGAACTTAGAGGGTTACGAACCCAAGGATTTGATATTACCACGTACGAAAGACGATTCACAGAATTGTGCCTATTGTGTCCGGGAGCATTCGAAGATGAGGAAGAGAAGATCGACGCGTTTGTGAAAGGATTACCGGAAAGAATCTAAGAAGATATAAGTTCACACGAGCCCGCCTCCATACAACAGGCATGTAGAATGGCTCACAAACTAGTGAACCAGATTGAAGAAAGAATTAAAGAACAGACTGCTGAAGAGGCCAATGTGAAGCAAGTCAAAAGAAAGTGGGAGGAAAACGGTGATAAGAATCACCAATACAACAACAACAGCAATTATAACAATAATCGCAACAACTATCCTAACAATCGCAACATCAATCGCAACTACAACAAACGGCCAAACAACAACAACAACAACAACAACAGCAACCACAACAATCATCTTAACAACAATAATAACCGCAATAACAACAACAATCAGAAGCCGCTATGCCAAAGGTGTGAAAAGTATCACTCGGGGTTCTGCACCAAATTTTGCAACAAGTGTAAAAGAAATTGTCATAGCGCGGCGAAGTGTGATGTCTACGGACCAGGGGTTAACAGAACGAAAGGAACAAATGGTGTCAGAACGAGTAATGGCGGAGCAAGTAGTGTCGGAGCAAGTTATGCCAATGTAGTTTGTTATAAATGTGGAAAACCGGGCCACATTATTAGAAATTGCCCGAACCAGGAGAACACGAATGGACAAGGCCGCGGAAGAGTTTTCAATATTAATGTGGCAGAGGCACAGGAAGACCCGGAGCTTGTTACGGGTACGTTTCTTATTGACAATAAATCTGCTTACGTCTTATTTGATTCGGGTGCGGATAGAAGCTATATGAGTAGAGATTTTTGTGCTAAATTAAGTTGTCCATTGACGCCTTTGGATAGTAAATTTTTACTCGAATTAGCAAATGGTAAATTAATTTCAGCAGATAATATATGTCGGAATCGAGAAATTAAACTGGTTAGCGAAACATTTAAGATTGATTTGATACCAGTAGAGTTAGGGAGTTTTGATGTGATAATCGGTATGGACTGGTTGAAAGAAGTGAAAGCAGAGATCGTTTGTTACAAAAATGCAATTCGCATTATACGAGAAAAAGGAAAACCCTTAATGGTGTACGGAGAAAAGGGCAACACGAAGCTACATCTTATTAGTAATTTGAAGGCACAAAAACTAATAAGAAAAGGTTGCTATGCTGTTCTAGCACACGTCGAGAAAGTACAAACTGAAGAAAAGAGCATCAATGATGTTCCCATTGCAAAAGAATTTCCCGATGTATTTCCGAAAGAATTACCGGGATTACCCCCACATCGATCCGTTGAATTTCAAATAGATCTTGTACCAGGAGCTGCACCAATAGCTCGTGCTCCTTACAGACTCGCACCCAGTGAGATGAAAGAACTGCAAAGCCAATTACAAGAACTTTTAGAGCGTGGTTTCATTCGACCAAGCACATCACCGTGGGGAGCTCCTGTTTTGTTTGTCAAGAAGAAAGATGGTACATTCAGGTTGTGTATCGACTACCGAGAGTTGAACAAACTTACCATCAAGAACCGCTACCCACTACCGAGAATCGATGACTTATTTGATCAACTACAAGGCTCGTCTGTTTATTCAAAGATTGACTTACGTTCCGGGTATCATCAAATGCGGGTGAAAGAAGATGATATTCCAAAGACTGCTTTCAGAACACGTTACGGTTATTACGAGTTTATGGTCATGCCGTTTGGTTTAACTAATGCACCAGCTGTGTTCATGGACCTTATGAACCGAGTGTGTGGACCATACCTTGACAAGTTTGTCATTGTTTTCATTGATGACATACTTATTTACTCAAAGAATGACCAAGAACACGGTGAACATTTGAGAAAGGTGTTAGAAGTATTGAGGAAGGAAGAATTGTACGCTAAGTTTTCAAAGTGTGCATTTTGGTTGGAAGAAGTTCAATTCCTCGGTCACATAGTGAACAAAGAAGGTATTAAGGTGGATCCGGCAAAGATAGAAACTGTTGAAAAGTGGGAAACCCCGAAAACTCCGAAACACATACGCCAGTTTTTAGGACTAGCTGGTTACTACAGAAGGTTCATCCAAGACTTTTCCAGAATAGCAAAACCCTTGACTGCATTAACGCATAAAGGGAAGAAATTTGAATGGAATGATGAACAAGAGAAAGCGTTTCAGTTATTGAAGAAAAAGCTAACTACGGCACCTATATTGTCATTGCCTGAAGGGAATGATGATTTTGTGATTTATTGTGACGCATCAAAGCAAGGTCTCGGTTGTGTATTAATGCAACGAACGAAGGTGATTGCTTATGCGTCTAGACAATTGAAGATTCACGAACAAATTATACGACGCATGATTTGGAATTAGGCGCGGTTATTTTTGCATTAAAGACTTGGAGGCACTACTTATATGGGGTCAAAAGTATTATATATACCGACCACAAAAGTCTTCAACACATATTTAATCAGAAACAACTGAATATGAGGCAGCGTAGGTGGATTGAATTATTGAATGATTACGACTTTGAGATTCGTTACCACCCGGGGAAGGCAAATGTGGTAGCCGATGCCTTGAGCAGGAAGGACAGAGAACCCATTCGAGTAAAATCTATGAATATAATGATTCATAATAACCTTACTACTCAAATAAAGGAGGCGCAACAAGGAGTTTTAAAAGAGGGAAATTTAAAGGATGAAATACCCAAAGGATCGGAGAAGCATCTTAATATTCGGGAAGACGGAACCCGGTACAGGGCTGAAAGGATTTGGGTACCAAAATTTGGAGATATGAGAGAAATGGTACTCAGAGAAGCTCATAAAACCAGATACTCAATACATCCGGGAACGGGGAAGATGTACAAGGATCTCAAGAAACATTTTTGGTGGCCGGGTACGAAAGCCGATGTTGCTAAATACGTAGGAGAATGTTTGACGTGTTCTAAGGTCAAAGCTGAGCATCAGAAACCATCAGGTCTACTTCAACAACCCGAAATCCCGGAATGGAAATGGGAAAACATTACCATGGATTTCATCACTAAATTGCCAAGGACTGCAAGTGGTTTTGATACTATTTGGGTAATAGTTGATCGTCTCACCAAATCAGCACACTTCCTACCAATAAGAGAAGATGACAAGATGGAGAAGTTAGCACGACTGTATTTGAAGGAAGTCGTCTCCAGACATGGAATACCAATCTCTATTATCTCTGATAGGGATGGCAGATTTATTTCAAGATTCTGGCAGACATTACAGCAAGCATTAGGAACTCGTCTAGACATGAGTACTGCCTATCATCCACAAACTGATGGGCAGAGCGAAAGGACGATACAAACGCTTGAAGACATGCTACGAGCATGTGTTATTGATTTTGGAAACAGTTGGGATCGACATCTACCGTTAGCAGAATTTTCCTACAACAACAGCTACCATTCAAGCATTGAGATGGCGCCGTTTGAAGCACTTTATGGTAGAAAGTGCAGGTCTCCGATTTGTTGGAGTGAAGTGGGGGATAGACAGATTATGGGTCCGGAGATTATACAAGAAACTACCGAGAAGATCATCCAAATTCAACAACGGTTGAAAACCGCCCAAAGTCGACAAAAGAGCTACGCTGACATTAAAAGAAAAGATATAGAATTTGAAATTGGAGAGATGGTCATGCTTAAAGTTGCACCTTGGAAAGGCGTTGTTCGATTTGGTAAACGAGGGAAATTAAATCCAAGGTATATTGGACCATTCAAGATTATTGATCGTGTCGGACCAGTAGCTTACCGACTTGAGTTACCTCAACAACTCGCGGCTGTACATAACACTTTCCACGTCTCGAATTTGAAGAAATGTTTTTCTAAAGAAGATCTCACTATTCCGTTAGATGAAATCCAAATCAACGAAAAACTTCAATTCATCGAAGAACCCGTCGAAATAATGGATCGTGAGGTTAAAAGACTTAAGCAAAACAAGATACCAATTGTTAAGGTTCGATGGAATGCTCGTAGAGGACCCGAGTTCACCTGGGAGCGTGAAGATCAGATGAAGAAGAAATACCCGCATCTATTTCCAGAAGATTCGTCAACACCTTCAACAGCTTAAAATTTCGGGACGAAATTTATTTAACGGGTAGGTACTGTAGTGACCCGAACTTTTCCATGTTATTATATATTAATTGAGATTGATATTTACATGATTAAATGTTTCCAACATGTTAAGCAATCAAACTTGTTAAGACTTGATTAATTGAAATATGTTTCATATAGACAATTGACCACCCAAGTTGACCGGTGATTCACGAACGTTAAAACTTGTAAAAACTATACGATGACATATATATGGTTATATATATAGTTAACATCTTTTTATTATAAGTATGTATCTCATTAGGTATTTTAACAATGAGTTATATACATAAAAATGAGACTATTAATTTAAGAAACTCGAAAACGATATATATAACGATTATCGTTATAACAACGTCTTACTAGGTACATATGAATCATATTAATATATTGATACACTTGGTTATTTATGTTAAATGATAAGTAAATATATTATTAAGTGTATTAATAATGAAATACATATGTAAAAATAAGACTACTAACTTAATGATTTCGAAACGAGACATATATGTAACGATTATCGTTGTAACGACATTTAACTGTATATACATCATACTAAGATATATTATATATCATAATATCATGATAATATAATAATTTAACATCTCATTTGTTATAATAAACAATGGGTTAACAACATTCAACAAGATCGTTAACCTAAAGGTTTCAAAACAACATTTACATGTAACGACTAACGATGACTTAACGACTCAGTTAAAATGTATATACATGTAGTGTTTTAATATGTATTCATACACTTTTGAAAGACTTCAAGACACTTATCAAAATACTTCTACTTAACAAAAATGCTTACAATTACATCCTCATTCAGTTTCATCAACAATTCTACTCGTATGCACCCGTATTCGTACTCGTACAATACACAGCTTTTAGATGTATGTACTATTGGTATATACACTCCAATGATCAGCTCTTAGCAGCCCATGTGAGTCACCTAACACATGTGGGAACCATCATTTGGCAACTAGCATGAAATATCTCATAAAATTACAAAAATATGAGTAATCATTCATGACTTATTTACATGAAAACAAAATTACATATCCTTTATATCTAATCCATACACCAACGACCAAAAACACCTATAAACACTTTCATTCTTCAATTTTCTTCATCTAATTGATCTCTCTCAAGTTCTATCTTCAAGTTCTAAGTGTTCTTCATAAATTCCAAAAGTTCTAGTTTCATAAAATCAAGAATACTTTCAAGTTTGCTAGCTCACTTCCAATCTTGTAAGGTGATCATCCAACCTCAAGAAATCTTTGTTTCTTACAGTAGGTTATCATTCTAATACAAGGTAATAATCATATTCAAACTTTGGTTCAATTTCTATAACTATAACAATCTTATTTCAAGTGATGATCTTACTTGAACTTGTTTTCGTGTCATGATTCTACTTCAAGAACTTCGAGCCATCCAAGGATCCGTTGAAGCTAGATCCATTTTTCTCTTTTCCAGTAGGTTTATCCAAGGAACTTAAGGTAGTAATGATGTTCATAACATCATTCGATTCATACATATAAAGCTATCTTATTCGAAGGTTTAAACTTGTAATCACTAGAACATAGTTTAGTTAATTCTAAACTTGTTCGCAAACAAAAGTTAATCCTTCTAACTTGACTTTTAAAATCAACTAAACACATGTTCTATATCTATATGATATGCTAACTTAATGATTTAAAACCTGGAAACACGAAAAACACCGTAAAACCGGATTTACGCCGTCGTAGTAACACCGCGGGCTGTTTTGGGTTAGTTAATTAAAAACTATGATAAACTTTGATTTAAAAGTTGTTATTCTGAGAAAATGATTTTTATTATGAACATGAAACTATATCCAAAAATTATGGTTAAACTCAAAGTGGAAGTATGTTTTCTAAAATGGTCATCTAGACGTCGTTCTTTCGACTGAAATGACTACCTTTACAAAAACGACTTGTAACTTATTTTTCCGACTATAAACCTATACTTTTTATGTTTAGATTCATAAAATAGAGTTCAATATGAAACCATAGCAATTTGATTCACTCAAAACGGATTTAAAATGAAGAAGTTATGGGTAAAACAAGATTGGATAATTTTTCTCATTTTAGCTACGTGAAAATTGGTAACAAATCTATTCCAACAATAACTTAATCAACTTGTATTGTATATTATGTAATCTTGAGATACCATAGACACGTATACAATGTTTCGACCTATCATGTCGACACATCTATATATATTTCGGAACAACCATAGACACTCTATATGTGAATGTTGGAGTTAGCTATACAGGGTTGAGGTTGATTCCAAAATATATATAGTTTGAGTTGTGATCAATACTGAGATACGTATACACTGGGTCGTGGATTGATTCAAGATAATATTTATCGATTTATTTCTGTACATCTAATTGTGGACAACTAGTTGTAGGTTACTAACGAGGACAGCTGACTTAATTAACTTAAAACATCAAAATATATTAAAAGTGTTGTAAATATATTTTGAACATACTTTGATATATATGTATATATTGTTATAGGTTCGTGAATCAACCAGTGGCCAAGTCTTACTTCCCGACGAAGTAAAAATCTGTGAAAGTGAGTTATAGTCCCACTTTTAAAATCTAATATTTTTGGGATGAGAATACATGCAGGTTTTATAAATGATTTACAAAATAGACACAAGTACGTGAAACTACATTCTATGGTTGAATTATCGAAACCGAATATGCCCCTTGTTATTAAGTCTGGTAATCTAAGAATTAGGGAACAGACACCCTAATTGACGCGAATCCTAAAGATAGATCTATTGGGCTTAACAAACCCCATCCAAAGTACCGGATGCTTTAGTACTTCGAAATTTATATCATATTCGAAGGGTGTCCCGGAATGATGGGGATATTCTTATATATGCATCTTGTTAATGTCGGTTACCAGGTGTTCACCATATGAATGATTTTTATCTCTATGTATGGGATGTGTATTGAAATATGAAATCTTGTGGTCTATTATTATGATTTGATATATATAGGTTAAACCTATAACTCACCAACATTTTTGTTGACGTTTTAAGCATGTTTATTCTCAGGTGATTATTAAGAGCTTCCGCTGTCGCATACTTAAATAAGGACGAGATTTGGAGTCCATGCTTGTATGATATTGTGTAAAAACTGCATTCAAGAAACTTATTTTGTTGTAACATATTTGTATTGTAAACCATTATGTAATGGTCGTGTGTAAACAGGATATTTTAGATTATCATTATTTGATAATCTACGTAAAGCTTTTTAAACCTTTATTGATGAAATAAAGGTTATGGTTTGTTTTAAAATGAATGCAGTCTTTGAAAAACGTCTCATATAGAGGTCAAAACCTCGCAACGAAATCAATTAATATGGAACGTTTTTAATCAATAAGAACGGGACATTTCACTAGGATCATCCTTTTGTTGTACCTGATAGTTAGCTAGCAAGAATGCCATGCAAGTAGCAACAAGTAACTAGCACTACCTGTTGGAATATGATCTGATGAGTCAAAATGTTTTGCAGGAGTTTAGAGTCTGGGAGTTAGAGTCTGAAGATGCAGATTCTGTTCTGGTCAACGTTTTGATTTCTTGTTAATAAAGCTATGGGAATTCTGGAGATCTAGATAATTGATTAGAAGATCACGTTTTGATTTGATATTATCTCTAGAAGATAAACGTTGCATTGTTTTGAATATTTAATAGTTTTGAGTTTATCTTTTCCTAAGTTATAGCTAGGTAGTTTTGGAAACCAAATCTTGGAGATTTGGTTTAACCTTGTATAAATAGGGGTATGATGATTCTGTGTATTGTATCTCTTGATCACGAATACTTTGTCTATCTTATATTATCAATTCGTGTTCTCTCAATTTCTTGTTTATATAATTCTTACTTATTGTTTATTGAGAGTCTTGTGTTCATAATCAAGGATTGTGAATCAATAACTGGTATCAGAGCGGGTTTGGTGTAAATCCAACTTGGTAATCTTAAAACGATCCATACTTTGATCTAAGATGTCTTCCAGTACCATCCCAACTCCAGTTATGGATGGAAAAGGTGTGCCAATTTTCGATGGCACAGACTTTGCAACTTGGAAGCTAAAAGTTCTATGGTTTCTTGGTTCGATTCATGAAGATGCTGAACAAGTTCTTACAGTAGGACCTATTATACCTGGTACAATGGTTGAAGCTGTTCCTGCTACAAGTACTGCTGCTGCTCAACCTGCTTATCTTCGTGAAAAACCAAGAGATAAGTGGACAGAAGCAGAAGCCATAAAGTTCAAGCTTGATAGCAAGATAAGGAGTATTATAGGTAATGGTGTTACTGTTCCAATTCTCAAGAAGATCAGTCATGCTAAAACTGCAAAAGCTATGTGGGATCTCTTGCTTAATGACTATGAAGGAGTCACAGTTGTTAAGACTCAGAAGAAGAAGAATCTGATAAGGTGTTATGAAAATTTTGCTGCTCAGCCTAAAGAATCCTTGAGTGATCTTCATTCAAGATTTCAGGTTCTGATTAATGATCTTGAAAGTGTTGGTGTAGAGAAAACACAACAAGTGTTGTGTCAAAAGTTCATTGAATTGCTACCTTCAAACTTTGAATCTGTGATTACATCCATGGTAATCAGTGAGAAGATAGACAATTATGAATTGAGTGAATTGTTTGGCATACTGTCAAACTTTGAAGAATCACAATTGAAGAACAAGATCAATGTTAAGAAGGTGGTTAAAGATCCAGAAGCTGCATTAATAGCTACTACTAAGAAGAATAAGCAATTATTCTCAAGTTATTCTAGTAAGGTTGATTCTGAAAGTGATGAAACTTCTGATGATGGTGATTCTGATGAAGATGAGGAGATTCAGGATCTGGAAAGTCAAGTGGCTCTTTTGACACAAAGGATTGAGCAGAAGAAGTTTGGTTTTAAGAAGGGTAAAGGCAAGAGTACATTTGATCCAAAGAAAGCTAAATGTTTCAAGTGTGGCAAGATAGGTCATATAGCTGCTGACTGCTGGTCCAAGAGTGAAGGAGGTTCAAACTTTAATAAGCCTGTTGACAAAGCAAGAAAGTATAAGCTCAAGTACAAGAAGATGAAAAGTGAAGCAGAAAAGTTAAAGAATAAAGAACAGGAGAAAGCATTGTACACAGAAACATGGGAAGATGAAGATTCATCATCTGATGATGAAGAGGATAAGTGTCTGATGGCTATAATTGAAAAGGATAGTGGTTCTAGCAAGTTTGAGGAAGATTTGAAAGCTATTGAGAAGATGGATAAAGACTCTACTTGTAATAAAGTTTCTGCCTATAAGGTACAAAACTTTGTAAACTATCTTGATAATGAAAAAGTGAGAATGTTTCAGTATTTGTTGCTTGATTTCAATTGGTGCTTAGAGGATAGTGACAGGTTAAGAACACAAATCTTTGAACTTAAGAACACCATCAAAGATAAAGATGCTGAAATTAAAGTATTAAAAGAGTGTGAGGTAAAACTTGACACATATAAAATGGCATATTCAGAAGAAACTAAAAGGTTAAATACTGAATTAGGAAGATCAATTAAAAAGGCAAACCATTATGAAAATATTTGCAAATCTTGGTGTGTTTCTTCCAAAAAGAATTCAGATGCTATTGCCAAACAGGTTCCAAATGATGTCAAAGCTATATTAGGAGAAAATTACATATTAGATAATAATGTGGAAGTTGATCCTAGTATATTTAAACCTGATATCTTACCTAACACTTTTGTTAAATTTGATGGTGATAAAAAGATTTTAACCAATGCTTTTGTAAGATCATCAGATTTTGTAAAATCATTAGATCCTGTTAAACCTTCAGAGACTATAATATTAGACTGCATAAATCCCTCAGAGTCTGAACTTTTGAAACCTTCAGACTCTAACAGTTTAGTCTCTAATAGTGAAAATGTTTGTTCTGACCTAGAATCTGACACCCATGAATCAAGTAGCAAAAGTGATACTGAATCATCTTCTGATAGTGACACTTGTCCAGATCCTAAAAGGTCAACTAAAAGAAAGTCAGAGTCAAAACAAGCTAAGACTATTAAAAAACTGAAAAGGAGAATTTCAAAGCTTAATGAAAGATTGATGGGTCAAGAAAAATTCTCAAAATCATCTTGTTTTCCTGAAAATTTTAAAAAGGTATGGAAACCTAAAGTTTGTGAAAATAAAGGTGTTTTAAAAACAGTTGTGGATAAGTTGATCTGGATTGGTAATAAAGCTTTTGTCTGGAGGGTTAAATGCACTCCATCTGAACCCACTGCAAAGTGGGTTCCCCCTAAGATTTAATCATTTTTCTTTTGCTTGTGTCTTGTGTAGCAGGGTAATAAATGGTATTTGGACAGTGGTTGCTCAAGACACATGACTGGATGCAAAGAGCATCTTGTAGGGTTTGTAGAAGAAAAGGGTCCTTCTGTGAGATATGGTGACAATTCTGTTGCAAAGACTATTGGTTATGGTACTGTTATTGCTGGAAGTGTTTCATTCAAGAAAGTTGCTTTAGTTGAAGGGTTAAAGCATAATCTGCTAAGTGTGAGTCAAATTGCTGATGAAGATTGTGAAATCAGAATAAGAAAGAAAGCTGGAATTATTTATGATCCAAAAGGAAGACCAACTCTTGTTGCCTGGAGATTTCAAAATGTGTATATGCTGGATTTGGATTCTGTTGATTCTGAAATTGAAACATGCTTGTATTCTCAGACTGTTCCAGAACTTAATTGGCTTTGGCATAAAAGGTTATCTCATCTGAATTTTAAAAATATTAATGAGCTTTCCAAAAAGAAGCTTGTTAGAGGCTTGCCTCAGCAACCTTTCAAGAAAGATAAACCTTGTTCTGCTTGCATTATGGGTAAACAAACCAAAACAAAGTTTCCCTCAAAATCCCTAGCTACTATTAGTGATCCACTTCATATGCTTCATATGGATCTTTTTGGTCCAATGAACACTAGTAGTCTAGGTGGGAAAAGATATACTTTGGTTGTTGTTGATGAGTATTCTAGGTTTACCTGGGTTATCTTTTTAGCTGCAAAAAGTGATGCTCCTGAAGAAATCATTAATTTGATCAAGAAAGAGCAGGTTCAAAAAGGTGTTCTTGTTAAACAATTGATGAGTGATCATGGCACTGAGTTCAAAAATGTTACTCTAATTGAATTTTGTGAAGAGTCTGGAATTGGTCAAAATTTCTCTGCTGTTAGAACTCCACAACAAAATGGAGTTGCTGAAAGAAGAAATAGAACACTTATTGAAGCAGCCAGAACTATGTTATGCCAATCAAATGTTGCACTCAGATTCTGGGCAGAAGCTGTCAATACAGCTTGTTATACTCAAAACAGGTCATTGATTGTTAAGAGACATGGCAAAACTCCCTATGAATTATATCATAAAAAGGTGCCTACCATTCATTACTTTCATGTATTTGGATGTAAGTGCTATATTTTGAATCAAAGGGATCAGCTTGAAAAGATGAGGCCAAAATCTGATGAAGGTGTGTTCATTGGTTATTCTTCTGTATCTAAAGCTTATAGAGTGTATAATAAGAGGAGAATGAAAATTGAAGAATCCGTTAATGTTTCTTTTGATGAAAGTCCCATTGAAATGGATCAATCATCTAGTTCTGAGCATTCTGCATTTGGTGAATTGTCAAATTTAATTTCTGGTAACAGTGTTCAGACTCTAGATTCAGAGTCTGAGACAGATGAATTTAATTTGTCTGGATTGAAAAATAATTCTGCAGATAATGCTCTCACTGAAGAAGTTCAACAAGAAGATGAGCCAATTGCTACTCAAGAAGATAATCAACCTTCTAATCCTGTTGTTCCAATCAGAAAATCTTCTAGAAATATTGTTTCACCAAAGCATCTTGAAGATTATGTTGTAGATCCTACTGGTTTACCTAAAACTGGTTCTTCATCTCAGACACCTGTGTCTGATTTTGCTATTGCAAATTATTGTTTCTTCTCAAATTTTCTGTCACTCATTGAACCCAAAGAAGTAGATGAATCATTGGCTTTTAATGATTGGGTTGAAGCTATGACTGAAGAATTAACTGAGTTTGAAAGAAATGATATGTGGGAATTAGTTCCAAAACCTGAAGGTAAAACTGCAATTGGTACTAAATGGGTTTACAGAAACAAGGTTGATAAAGATGGTATTGTGGTTAGAAATAAAGCAAGACTAGTGGCTCAAGGGTACAGACAAGAAGAAGGTATAGATTATGATGAGACTTTTGCTCCTGTTGCTAGAATTGAAGCAATCAGATTGTTTCTAGCATATGCTTCAGATAAAGATTTTGTGGTGTTTCAAATGGATGTAAAGAGTGCTTTTCTGAATGGTATATTGCAAGAAGAGGTGTATGTAAAGCAACCTCCTGGTTTCAAAAATAAGAAGTTTCCCAAGCATGTCTACAGGTTGAAGAAAGCACTGTATGGTCTGAAACAAGCTCCCAGAGCCTGGTATGATAGTTTGTCAACATTTCTTCTAGAAAAGAAATTTTCTAGAGGAGCTATTGACAAGACTCTATTCATCAAAAAGGAGAAAGGTGATGTGTTACTGGTTCAAATTTATGTTGATGACATTATTTTTGGGTCTACTAATCCAATTTTGAGAAAATGGTTTTCAGATATAATGTCAAAAGAATATAGGATGAGTAATTTGTGTACTCTAAACTATTTTCTTGGGCTACAAATTAAGCAGAGTCAAGAGGGTATTTTTATTAACCAAAGTAATTATGTTTCTGATATGCTTACCAAATATGGTCTTAAAAATTGTTCCTCTTTAAGAACTCCAATGAGTATTTCTGAAAAACTTGATAAAGATGAATCTGGAAAACCAACTTGTCAATCAACCTATAGAGGTATGATTGGATCTTTGTTATACTTAACTGCCAGTAGACCTGATATAATGTTTGCTACATGTATGTGTGCACGTTATCAGTCAGATCCTAAAGAGTCTCATTATAAGGCTGTGAAAAGAATTTTTAGGTACCTGAAAGGTACTCCTAACCTGGGTCTTTGGTATGCTAAAGACTCAGGGTTTGATCTAATTGGTTACACAGATGCAGACTATGCAGGTTGTAAGTTAGACAGAAAAAGCACATCTGGTGGTTGTCAATTGTTAGGTGGCAAATTGGTGAGCTGGTCAAGTAAAAAGTAGAATTCAGTGGCTACTTCAACAGCAAAAGCTGAATATGTAGCTGCAGGGAGTTGTTGTGCTCAATTGCTTTGGATGCAGCATCAACTATTGGATTTTGGATTAACTTTAACCAAAACTCCAATCATGTGTGACAATGAAAGTGCTATTGCTATTACGGAAAATCCAGTGTTTCATTCCAGAACCAAGCACATAGAGATCAGACATCATTTTATAAGAGATTGTGTTGAGAAAGGCAAAGTGGTTTTAAAGCATATTGGCACTAAGGATCAACTGGCAGATATTTTCACAAAGGCACTTCCTAAAGAGAGGCATTTTTATCTTCTTGAAAAACTTGGTATGATAAATCCATCAACAGAAATGTTGACAAGTGAAGATACTCTCTAATCATGTTGTTGTAAAAAAAAAAAAAAAAAAAAATAGAGTCTGATTTCCAGAGTCTGGATGACGTAATATCTTTCAGAGTCTGAGGTTATTTATTTTCTTATGTATTTTAGTGTATTTTGATTTTGTTTTAAAAAGAAAACGAGTTATTTTAAAAGGGGTAAACGGTAAATAAGTTGGAGGGTTAAAAGTAACTTTTTGAAATCTTGTTAGGATATAAATATCCCTCCATCTCTCAAATCGATTTCAATTTTTAAAACCCTAAATCCCCTTTACGATCTTCAACTTCAAAATTCCCTCAATTTTACTGCAATTTTTCTTTGATCTTACATAATGGCACGCACAAAGTACATTTCTTTTGTTCTAGTTCCCACCCCAAACATGATCCGAGCTGTGGAGATCAAAGCAAATAAAGATGTTATGGTATCTGCAAACAATCGAGTTGCTTGTGACACTATTCCAGAGAATTTTGTGAATGAGGGCTATGAAGAGTTGATTGAGTTCATGCATAATCATCCACTAAGGGAGGCTTTCTTCAAAACGACCACAATGTATCCTGAATTGTTAGCTGAGTTTTGGTACACATGTGTTGGTAATAGGGAGGCAAGAACGCTTACAGGGACATACAGGAATGGTAACAACACTCTTGTCCTTACTGAAAATCATCTAAGGTTAGCTTTAAACTTACCAATGCGAAATGATTATGTTAGAACAACATCTAAATCAGCTGCTAGGTTAAGCTTTAATATGGTTGGTCAACAATTGACCGATTCAACTGTTAAAACAAGTATGTTTTCACCTCGTTGGATGTTTATATTGTCTAATATTGTAAGGAGTTTGAGTTTCAAAAGTGGTAGTTTGACTGAAATCAATGATTTTGAGGCTTTCTTGTTTCATGCTATTGTTACTGGGAGGAATATAGATTTTGCCAGATTGTATTTCAATGAGATGTTGTTGCTAGCTGAAAGAACACCCAGGGATCATAATGTTCCATTCATAAGGGTTTTAAGTTTGATGATAGAACAGGCTATGACTCCTGATTTGTATGACGGGTTGAGGGTGTTCAGGGTTTATGAGTTTACGGCTGTTCCTGAGTGTAGCACAAGGATGTTTCACAATCACATCAACAACAATGAAATTGGACTTACTCCAGCTATGCTTCAATGGATCAACAATGGTCAACCAGCTCAACCTGGTCAACCAGATCAACCTTTAGATCATGAGCAATCAGGGTCTGAAGGGGAATCACATGCAGGGTCTGATCATTCAGGGTCTGCAGGTGATCAAAACATTGATCAACCACTTATAGAATCTGATCATTCTGATTCTGCCCCCCCAGTTACTCCACCACATAATGTTCATCAAACAGAGCAGGCAGAAGGGATGAATGAGGAACTCCAACTTAATTCAAACCCACCTTCTCCCACTGCTCAAGAACAAAACTCTCCATTAAACAACCTTATGAGCTCACCAGCTCATACTGAGAATGATCACATGTCTGAAAACCTAGTTGTTTCAGCACCCATAGATGCACATCAAACATCTATTAGGCAAGGTGCTGCAAGTACAACTCCATCACCTCTGCTAGAGGTTGGTGAGGGAAGTACTTTAACCCAGCCTAAACCAACTAGGATAGTGAGCCTGGATAACCTCATTACAGTTACTGAGCCAACCCCCTCAGTTAACTTAACTCAAGTCCCAATCCTGGACTTATCAAACCAAACTCAAGACCAATCTATGGCTAAACCTACCTCAGACATCAGTCTACCACTTCTCTCTCCAAATGTCCAATCCTTACACATTCTTGCACAGGCTGCCAATGTTTCATCCAGATCACAGGATGAAGTACAGGCCTCAAAAGCTTCTTTGTCCAAGGATCACCCTACTTCACAACAGGAAGGTGTTGAGGACATACAAACCTTACCCCTCACAACTGGCTCTACATCACAGACTGAGGCACCAGTCACAGAGGTTGGCCTATCTCAGGCTTTGACTTCTATGGCTAAGAAGTTTGATGACAAGCTTCTGGGTGTGCAGTCACAAATTAATAAAATACATTCTAACTTGAATAATAATTTGGTTTCTAATGATGAGTTATTGGAGGTTAGGGGGTTGGTTGGGAATGTGCAGGGTTCTGGTGATGCAGCAAGTTTAACAGTTATTGGTGACAGATTAAGCATTTTGGAGAAAAAGATGGAGGGAGTTGAGGAGATCAAAGAGTGTTTTGCTGGTTTTGCTTCAGATGTCAAGTCACTTAAGGATGATCAAGCTGAAATTTGGAGGTTCTTATCTGCTCTCTCTCATGATGATGTCAAAAAGGGGGAGAAAAGAAAGAGGTTAGCAGCTAAAGGTATTGAGGGGGAGTCTTCCAAAAGGGCTCATGTTGAGGGGGAGTTACAGATCCAGGGGGAGAGTGATGATAAAAGAATTGAAACTGAGGTGATTGCTAATCAAGTTGAAACAGTTGTTGAACCTGAGGTTAGAGGTAATGATGATGTTCCAATGGTTGAGGCTGAAATTGTTAGAGATGATGGTGATCAGGCAAATTCTCAAGAAAATGTTCAATTGGTTGTTGCAAGTGTAAATCAAACAGGTACAGATGTTGGTACAAGTGGTGGTGTTGTTCAACCAAGTGATGGTATACAGGTGAATGTTCAAGAGGGTGGTGCTAGTATTGTTCAAGAAAATGCTGGTGAAAGTGGTGTTCAAATCAATGTTGATGGCAATGATCAAGAAAATGTTGTTATGGTTGCAGCTGCTCAAGATAAGCTGAGATATCTAATGAACAAAAGATTCAGGTTTAAGAGGTATGAAGGAGATGTAGTTAATGTTGAGATTGTGAAGTCAGAGGCTGAGGTAAATTTGTTGTAGACTATGACTCATATGTCTGATAAAAGAATAAAGGTGAAAGTGAGTCACATTATGAGACTTGGTTTTTGTGAATGGAGAGGTTTGGCAGTTTGTATACAAAGGTGTGAAGGAGATAAGGAGATTGTAGATGAAGTTTTCAAGAAAGTTTGTAATTTGGTTCATCTTGTTTTTGAAGAAGGTTTTATAAGCTTGAAGGATTATGAGTGTAACGACCCGACCCAATCCATAGGGACGAATACAATAACATATGATTACATCGCGAGGTACTTGACCTCTATATGATACATTTTACAAACGTTGCATTTATTCCTTAAAAGACAATCTAATATTACATCAGAAATTGACATGTTCGCCTAACATTTCATAACATCCAAATAACCTAATCTGTCATTTACTTAATAATAATCTCTAATGAACTTCAATGACTCAAATGCAACGTCTTTTGAAATATGGCATGAATGACCCCAAATAGTATCCTTAGTATTAGCTAATGCACAGCGGAAGATTTCTTTAATTCCTGAGAATAAACATGCTTTAAAGTGTCAACCAAAAGGTTGGTGAGTTCATAGGTTTAATTTCGATATAATAATCATGATGTTTAATAAGCCACAAGATTTCATTTAATTAAATGCGCAGGATCATTACAACTGCAAAAATAAAAATCATTCATACGCTGGAGCGACTGGCATTCAATAATAATGATATACAGGCCACATAATTAAGATCTCTTCAGATATCCGGTATACACAATAATAATTAAGATCTCTTCAGATATCCGGTAAACACAATAATACATCAGTCCTATACATCAGTCGTAGAATGTAGTTTCATGAACTTGTGCTTATTTTGTAAAACATTTATAAATTTGCATGTATTCTCAGTCCCAAAAATATATTGCAAAAGCATTTAAAAAGGGAGCAAATGAAACTCACCATACTGTATTTTGTAGTAAAAATACATATAACACCATTAATCAATTATAAGGTTGGCCTCGGATTCACGAACCTAATTAATTATATATAATTATATATTGATTAACATCTGTATTACAATTAAAGTTAATTTATAGTGTACCACAATCCTAATGCTCGAGATAGTCATACATACATTAACAAAAATTAATTTGACCAAAATAGCTTCCAAAGATCTTTACATAATTATAGTCGTTTTTATATATTTAAATATAACAAATTTTATATTTTAAATATTGTTATAAAATTTATTATAGTAAATGATATTATAATTTATTTATTAATAAATAAAACTTTATATATAGAAATATACTAAATGATAGTAAATAATATTTTTATAATAACAATAATAATTTCATTTAAAATATTACTTTTATTAAATATATTAATTTTAATGTTAATAATGATAAAAGTAATAAATTAATATTTTTATTAATAATAACAATCAAAATAATAATTTGATAATTTTTGATAAAAAAAATATTATTTGTTTTTTTTAATAATTAATAATAATAATAATGATCATAGTAATTATAATCGTAATAATATTTTTTAAAAATAATACTATTAGTAAAAATGATAATTTTAGTGTTAATGATAATAAATTAATATTTTTAATAACAATAACGATCAAAATAATAATTGGATAGTTTTTGATAAGAATACTAATTATTATTAATAATAAAAATCATAATAATAATAATATTCATAATAATAATACTCAAATAAAGATAATTTTAACGACGACGTAATAATAAAAATAATCATTTTTAATAATTGATACAAAATTCAATTGACTATAACTTCTAATCCGTCCGTCAAAATCATTTGATTTCTAAATGAAAAGTTTATAGTTTTTCGCCACCTTTCCAAAAACATATATATCATATACCTTATCTTAACCGCAGAGGTAATTAATTCAGATTCTATCCTAAAATATATTTTGACAAAAATAAATATAAAAGCATGCATGATCCTAATTTCTCGAGCACTAGTCAGGGACACACTAATAATAAATAAAAGTCAAGTTTTGAGTGCTCACGTATCAATACTGAGATTCAATATTGCAGGAAAGTATGTAGACACAACGGAGATGATAAATGCAAGGTTGACCTTTGATTCACGAACAATACCCCCGAAAAATACCCATAATCTCCTTATTTAATACCCATGAATTCCTTAGCATTAAACCATATGAAAAACCCATTTTGAAAATCTGTTTGAGATCACTCGAACAGCACTCCGTCGTAGTATTTTATGTATAATACTAATAATAATACTACTTAATAATAATAATAAGATTGATAATAAGTGTAATAATAATAATAATAATAATATAAATACTAATGATAATATGCGTAGTAAAATTTTTATGAGCCGGAATGAGAAATCGATCATTCATATATATAGATTAATAAAATTATAATATAATAATTTTGAAAAGAAATATAATAATATAATAATATTGAATTAGAATATAATAATATAATATTATAATAAAGTAATAATATAATAATAATATAATAATAAAAGGAATCAAACGTGTTTAATTATAATAATATAATAATATAATAAAGTAATAAAATAATAATATAATAATATTGAAGTAAAATATAATAATATAATAATAAATTTAGAATCAAATTTGAATCGTAAATTTTTAAAAAGTCGTATTTATTAAATACTTCAGGGGTATATTATGTAACTTACAATTAATAATTTCTATCATGTCGCTTTCATGTAAATAGTAAATTAATTAATTTCATTTCATTTACTATTCATATGAATAGTAAACGAATTAATTTCGATTCAACTATTTAAGCTATACATTGTTGTACGTTGTGCTTTACAAATTGTACATTTTTAATTTAACTTCGTTTCTTAAAAAAATTACAAAAATTATATCATAAAAATAAAACGACTTAATACGTAAAATTTTAATTTGAAATAGCATCGTTTAAGAAGGTAAATCGTATATATAAATCATGACGGGTTCGAGTTTTAAATTATAGGTTGTTCGTGAATCGTCAGGCAGGGTAAAAGGGTAATTGGTTACCTGAATATAGATTTCAAAATTTCTAGACTCAATATTAGGGTTTTTGCTTATCGTGTCGGAAACATATAGAGATTAGAGTTTAAATTTGGTCGGAAATTTTCGGGTCATTACAGTACCTACCCGTTAAAGAAATTTTGTCCTCGAAATTTGATAGAGATCATTATAGATAGTAATGAGGATGTTTTCATGATAAATATGAGGTCATAATGGAGTTTTATCATCATTGAGTAATGTAGATAAAACGATTTGATTATATGAACCGTACGAGTGAAGTTATCACAAATGAGTGAAATGAGTAATAGGGAATCGTTTTAACCGATGATGTGGTTAGGATTAATTTCCGAAATTTAAGGGATCTAAAGAAAATCTTACGTAATAAGATTTGGTTCTTTGATGACCAATGACCTAGATCCGTTAACTTTGAGAATGCTGACGAAGCAGCATGTTGTAGATGGTCTTAATGGCCAAAAGTAGATGATAAAGAAAAGAGGGTTAGGAACGCTCGATAGAAAATTTAGTACCGTAAGGCGGATTATGCAAAACTATGAAGGAAGCCGTAGACAAATCACAAAGAATAAGTTTGACTTCAAAGGATTCAAATGATTCGATGCCTGCTGAAATCTTTAGCGAACACCTTGCTTCTGAATCTAAACCCTTACGGGTAAAACATCATCATCATCCTTCGATATTAGAAATTCCAAGATATTATCATATCTTTCGTTATAAATATCCTCAATATTTCTGGAGATATTTTTATAACTATCCTTATATGCGATCATCTTTCCCTCCGTAACATCTGCGTTATAACATAAAAGAAAATGTGTCAGTTTCTAAGTTCTGAAACCTTCGAGTTTAAAATATGAATGTTTTGAGGTAGTGTTGGGAACTGATACATGAATTAGTATAATATAATGAAACTTGATCAACTTCATTATATTACATTAAGTCATGTTGAGTTTCTAATGAAGCATGATGATTCTCAGTACCGTCATCATGTGCCATGTTACACGGCTCTTACATTCTATCTAATCTCCAAACATATTAAGAACATATCGTCTTGATAGTTCTATCTTTTCAAGATATTCTGGTAATATGACAAATCAAAATCGTGTCATTACCATTTCTTTCTAATAACATTAGCTATGCTCATTCCAAATTTCATACATACGAATTCCGGATCATTAATCGCTTGACTCGAAGTCGGGAAGAGAAAACGAAGGCATGAAGTTCTGAAAAATAATGAAGGATATAAAACCCAACAATCACCTCGAAATTTACAAACCGTGTATATCAATGCATATAGCAATATAAATCCACGGGAGAACTAGAAACGCTATACACCCAAGAGTATAGTAGAAGAAAATAGATTCTTCCGGTGATAGATGAAAGAGAAAGATGACAGATGTGAAGATTAAGAGTATATCAAGAATCAGGATTGGATAGAGCATAATAAGGAATAAGTAGAGAGAGAAAGAATAGAAGATGTGGAAAATAAGGAAACGAAGGGGTAAATTTATAGATATCCGACAGAGAAAATCGAAACAGATTACCGCATTAAAACAAAGAAGATCCTGATCGCCGAAGAACCAAATATTATTCCGTAAGATTTTTCTTTAAATTCCTTAAATCCCGGAAGTCAATAGTAACTACGTCATCGGTTGAAACGAATAGATTATTTATCCATTCCACCCTTTCTTGATAGCTTCACTCGTGCGCTTCACATAATCGAATCGTTTTATCTACATTACCCAATGATGATAAAACTCTATTATCACCTCATATTCGTCATAAAAACATTCTTATTGTTATCTATGACAACCTCTATCAAATTTCGGGGACGAAATTTATTTAACGGGTGGGTACTGTAACGACCCGGAAATTTCCGACCAAATTTAAACCTTAATCTCTATAGGTTTCCGACACGATAAGCAAAATCTGTAATGTTGAATCTAGAAAGTTTGAAATCTATATTTGGATAATCCGTTACCCTTTGACCATGCCTGACGATTCACGAACAATTGTGTGTAAATAAATATACATGTAAATATAAATATAAGTGTATATATTAAGTTGATATTATTAAGCATTATTTTGTTATAAATTATTATTATTATCATTATTCTAGTTGTTAGAAAATAATACAATTGTTGTCATTATTAAAATCATTACAATTAATTATAACAAATTCTATGAATTAATTATTATTATTATTATTATTATTATTATTATTATTATTATTATTATTATTATTATTATAATTATTATAATTAATATAGTTAATAATTATTAATATTTATAAAATATACTATATAAATTTGATATAAACGTGTATAATTCCCATTTTGATTTCTGTTGTCTTATTCTTTTTCTTCTGCATTCTGTTTAACTTGTGATCTTTTGTTGAAATCTATTCAAGATACAAACAAAACTATCAATTCTGTTTCCTATAACCTTTGTGCACTCACATTCTATTTATCATTCAAGTAGTTAATAATCACAACACATACAAACTACTTTACATTATCAACTACGCTCTTTAACTTGAGCCATCATCTACCTTGAACCACACTCGCCTAACCACCGGAGAATCCACCACCAAAATCATTTTATATGTTTCCTTTGATTGAGCAAAAACAAATCGATACCATCACTGTTAATCTAATCTTTCTGTTGTCTAACGAATACCACCACCCTCAAACTTCTTCCATCAAAACACCATAACCGGAACCGTGTTACTCGTTTACTACTCTTAACTTGTTCTACCTTTGTTTTGTTTAAGAACTTACGACACCACCTTCTGCCGCCACTCTCAACCGGCCACCACCTTCACCATAAACCGAACACCACTGCTACTACCTCTTCTTTTACCTCACCACCATTGCAACAATGATCATGTTCGCCACCACCTTGACACCCTACACCCGGGTACAACCTTGCACCACAATCACAATCTCCACTCTATCTCTCTCTATCTATTATCGTTTGAAAACCTCAATGAAACCACCACCACTTACGTTTTCTGTTTGTGCTACTCGACCCATCAATAATCACCACCACATCCGCCCCCCTTCCACATGATAACCACGGGATACAAGCCTATCACCACCAACCGCCACCCCAATCCCTTTCTTCTCTCCCTCTTCTTTCTTATTGCTTGTCTTCTTCATAAACCACGATCAACAATCACTGTTTTGCTGTTTCGATTAATATCACAACCCATTGACCATTACTGTTGATCGATCTCTGAACTAAAATCATTCCATCATTAATCTTGTGGTATTGTGTGTTCGTCTTTTCTGTTGGAAGGTAAACGCAAAGAAAAAAAAAGATATTAACGATGATGATAAGGACCAAACCCCACCAATAATTCCTGACTTTCAGCTGTAAAGAAGATTGAGACATCCACTAATTCTGAATTTCTGATATAAAAATCTAACGTAAAATACTTGGGCCGAAATCAAATTCAAATCGGGTTATACCTTCATTCTGTGGGCCGAAGTAATTTAATAAGTTAAGTTTAGAAACTGTTTTTGGACCGTGAGTTGTTCCTTCTTTGTTTGGGCCAAGAACTTAAAATGGATTACTAAATTTCAGTTTTGGACTCGAGAGTATGATTATAGGCCGTTTGTTTTAGCAGATGAGGGAGAAAAAGTTGAATCAGAAAGAAACAGATTATATATAAACGAAATATGTTTTAAATCAGGAAGGTAGCAGTAGCGTGATGGTTATGTGTGTGTTGGGGGATAGAAGTGGTCGTGAGTTCGAAACCCAGCTGGGGCAGTAACTATATTTTTTTTAAAGGCTTTATAAAGGTAGTTTTTCAATACAAAAATTATTATTATTATTATTATTATTATTATTATTATTATTATTATTGTTATTATGATTATCATTATAATAAGTATTATTGTTATTATTAAGTTAATTATTATTAGTATTACTATAATAATGAAATTACATAATATTATCATTAAAAAGATTACTATTATCATAACTATAATTACTATTATCATCATTAATATTAATATTAAATTTATTATTATTTTTACCACTAATATTATTATAAGTACTATTATTAAAAATTATTATTATAAGATTTTTTTTCAAACATATATTACTATATGTATTATCATTACTACTATTATCATTATTATTTTTGATATGATTACTAAGTATCAATATTATTAATAATATTTCTATTAAAACAAGTAAATATTATATATAATTTAATTTATATTTCATGTATAAAATAAATATATCATTATTTTGATCAATAATAATAATTTTATTTAAAACATATGAATATATATATTTTATCAATTTACTAAATAAACATATAATTTATTAATAAAACAACTATATTATTAATAATAAAATACAATATTGTTTGATTACGAATATGTATTAATAAATATACAAATGTTATAGGTTCGTGAATCCGAGGCCAACCTTATACGTGTTCGATGATGTTATATGTATTTTTACTACAAAATACATTAGGTGAGTATATAGTCCCTTTTAAACTCTAAATATTTTTGGGCTGAGAATACATGCGCTGTTTTTATAAATGATTTACGTTATGGACACAAGTGATCAAAAATAAAATCTACGTTGAGTTGTACCATGGCATATTTCTTTATACTTGGTAGCTAATATTTACGTGAGGAGCGTAAACGCGAATCCTGTTGATAGATCTATCGGGCCTGAAAACCCCAACCGGGCTGGACGACCAGTTTTTAACGGTTGCACAGTACTTCGTTTCGTTACTACACTTGGTACGGTGTAGGGTTTATTTAAGAATATGCTGCTGTGATTTAAATGTTAAGTATGGTTACCAAGTGCTCAACGACTTTTCTATACACGAGGAGTGTATTATGTATAAACATGAAATCTTGTGGTCCATAGTTATAACGCTACTAGCATCAAACCTATATATCTCACCAACTTTATGTTGACTTTTTAAAGCATGTTATTCTCAGGTACGAATTAAGTCTTCCGCTGTGCATTTGCTCATGTTAAAGATATTATTTGGAGTCGATCATCGCAATGGGACCAATTGTTGAAGACTTCGTCCGGGAGGATAAGGTCGAGGTCTTTACAAGTGGTATCAGAGCGTTGGTCTTAGCGAACCAGGTCTTGCATTAGTGTGTCTGACTAGTAGATGTTAGGATACATTAATGAGTCTGGACTTTGACCGTGTCTACCTGTCAAAAAGTTTTGCTTATCATTTCTAGTCAGAAACCATCTGCTTATCATCCTTAGGGAATTGCCTGCTTATCATTCTTTAGTCTAGACACGTCTTACTGCATTTAGTGCATCGATAGTGTGTAGACAAAAATTCATATCTTAGCGCATCTGTAGACTTGCTTGTCATATGCCGTAGGTTTCTCTGTAGGCTACTAAATCTTTAGTATTATATATAGATATTCTATGAAGTTAGAATATCATCCTATATTCGAAAATCATTCCCATCGAAGATCCTTCTCATTCATCAAATTTCCCTCTTGGCGATGAACCTGAAAGCACTTACCAGTGAATATGTTCGAGAAACCATTTACCCTCTCACTTCTAGAATATTCCGTCACGATTATATAATATCCTATATTTTGAATCTTACTCACCCGCTCGTTTCAATCGTCAATCATCCCGACATAATATAAGAAGTTAATGAACTACATGCTCGAGTAATGGCTTTGGAGAATCTGGTGCGGAGGTTACAAACACCAGCAGCAGCACCAGCAGCATAATCCGTACCACCATCATCAACGTCGACAATACTCATCCTCAAACCACAACCGCGTCATAAACCTCAACATCACAATCTGTACCTCGGATATCAACATCACGCGTCTCAATATCACCATCTGTATTTCAAGTACGATTTCGTTCTACATATCGTTATCTTCGTTTTACGTAACGTTCTACCTCATTTATCTTCGTTCGATCTGGCGATTATGTAATCTCTAATGCTTTAGAAATTATGTAATCTAGTATCAACGATAAATCAAATGAGTTTAATATCTTATTGACTCATTAAATTTATGATTACATCTGAAGAAAATATATATGCAAGTATATTTTCATAAAGAATGTAATTAAAAATTCCTTCGTACATACTATTAATGATGAAAATATTTTAACGGGTGGGTAGTACCCGAGGAATATTTAGAATTCACATTAATAAGTTACACTGTACATTCTTCGAATCTGATTCAACGGTTATCTATTATCTTACTTACAACCACCGATATTCGTATCCGCTCACCCCAGAATAACCATTTTCATTCAAATTCCATATTCGGATTTTGACCTATCAAAATCCAACAAGTGGCATAAAGAAGAAAACATTAGACAAAATAAAATTTGTTAGAAACAGACGAATTAACTAATTGAAAAATTGTTAAGGATTCCACGCTAACTGTTCCGGATAACTGTTCCCAGCTAACTGATTAACATTTAATTTATCGCAATTTACATTCTCGCAATTTTACTTTCTGCACTATACATGCTGTCGGGACGCATGTACAACAATACGTCGGATTAATTCTGAGACAACACGTTATATAATGGGTCATGATATATATTTATTTATTTTACGCACTTTAAATAACGGGACACGTATGCAAGGTTTCGACTTATCATATCGACCCATCTATATATATATTTCGGAACAACCGCAGACACTCTATATGTGAAGGTGGGAGTTGGCTATACAGGGTTGGAGTTGATTCCAAAATATATATATGGTTTGAGTTGTGATCGACACTGAGACCGTTACACGGGTCACGATACGTATTAATTAATTCGAATATTATATATTTAATTTATATAGGAATTTATTGAACCATTGGACAATCGGACTATTGGACTGCTAACTTTGGACAATTAAAATGAATTAAAATGTTGATTATAACATATGAAACTAAACAATTCTTCAAGTTTGCCACTTGATTTCATCTTAAAACTTCAGTTGTACCTCGACAATTACAATTCGCGTTCAAACCATTCATAATTCTTGAAAACATTTCGATCGAGATAATGAACCAACCGCACCCCATCTCTGGAAGAAAAGATTCTTGCATATAGTTATGCACTCGAAAACTCTCGGAGACTGAGCCAACGTTTAACACGCAGCAGTGTTAATTTCTTTAGTGTTATTATTACCCAAAATAACTTTGTAATCCCTTTCCAAATTAGCCAATTTTATCACAGCTCCAGCAAGTTAACCCCGACTTCTCAGAAAGGTTAGTCTCGATATATATATATATATATATATATATATATGTACGTTATCCTTTCGCCGTCGTTACCGGAGAACCTTTTATATTCCACCATATTACCATCAGCGTTTAATCATCTAAAAACACAATTCTCCCGAAACCACCTCGGTTTGATAACCAATGACCTAGATCCGTTAACTTTGAGAATGCTAACGAAGCAGCATGTTGTAGATGGTCTTAATGGCCAAAAGTAGATGATAAAGAAAAGAGGGTTAGGAACGCTCGATAGAAAATTTAGTACGGTAAGGCGGATTATGCAAAACTATGAAGGAAGCCGTAGACAAATCACAAAGAATAAGTTTGACTTCAAAGGATTCAAATGATTCGATGCCTGCTGAAATCTTTAGCGAACACCTTGCTTCTGAATCTAAACCCTTACGGGTAAAACATCATCATCATCCTTCGATATTAGAAATTCCAAGATATTATCATAGCTTTCGTTATAAATATCCTCAATATTTCTGGAGATATTTTTATAACTATCCTTATATGCAATCATCTTTCCCTCCGTAACATCTGCGTTATAACATAAAAGAAAATGTGTCAGTTTCTAAGTTCTGAAACCTTCGAGTTTAAAATATGAATGTTTTGAGGTAGTGTTGGGAACTGATACATGAATTAGTATAATATAATGAAACTTGATCAACTTCATTATATTACATTAAGTCATGTTGAGTTTCTAATGAAGCATGATGATTCTCAGTACCGTCATCATGTGCCATGTTACACGGCTCTTACATTCTATCTAATCTCCAAACATATTAAGAACATATCGTCTTGATAGTTCTATCTTTTCAAGATATTCTGGTAATTTGACAAATCAAAATCGTGTCATTACCATTTCTTTCTAATAACATTAGCTATGCTCATTCCAAATTTCATACATACGAATTCCGGATCATTAATCGCTTGACTCGAAGTCGGGAAGAGAAAACGAAGGCATGAAGTTCTGAAAAATAATGAAGGATATAAAACCCAACAATCACCTCGAAATTTACAAACCGTGTATATCAATGCATATAGCAATATAAATCCACAGGAGAACTAGAAACGCTATACACCCAAGAGTATAGTAAAAGAAAATAGATTCTTCCGGTGATAGATGAAAGAGAAAGATGACAGATGTGAAGATTAAGAGTATATCAAGAATCAGGATTGGATAGAGCATAATAAGGAATAAGTAGAGAGAGAAAGAATAGAAGATGTGGAAAATAAGGAAACGAAGGGGTAAATTTATAGATATCCGACAGAGAAAATCGAAACAGATTACCGCATTAAAACAAAGAAGATCCTGATCGCCGAAGAACCAAATCTTATTCCGTAAGATTTTTCTTTAAATTCCTTAAATCCCGGAAGTCAATAGTAACTACGTCATCGGTTGAAACGAATAGATTATTTATCCATTCCACTCTTTCTTGATAGCTTCACTCGTGCGCTTCACATAATCGAATCGTTTTATCTACATTACCCAATGATGATAAAACTCTATTATCACCTCATATTCGTCATAAAAACATTCTTATTGTTATCTATGACAACCTCTATCAAATTTCGGGGACGAAATTTATTTAACGGGTGGGTACTGTAACGACCCGGAAATTTCCGACCAAATTTAAACCTTAATCTCTATAGGTTTCTGACACGATAAGCAAAATCTGTAATGTTGAATCTAGAAAGTTTGAAATCTATATTTGGATAATCCGTTACCCTTTGACCATGCCTGACGATTCACGAACAATTGTGTGTAAATAAATATACATGTAAATATAAATATAAGTGTATATATTAAGTTGATATTATTAAGCATTATTTTGTTATAAATTATTATTATTATCATTATTCTAGTTGTTAGAAAATAATACAATTGTTGTCATTATTAAAATCATTACAATTAATTATAACAAATTCTATGAATTAATTATTATTATTATTATTATTATTATTATTATTATTATAATTATTATAATTAATATAGTTAATAATTATTAATATTTATAAAATATACTATATATATTTGATATAAACGTGTATAATTCCCATTTTGATTTCTGTTGTCTTATTTTTTTCTTCTGCATTCTGTTTAACTTGTGATCTTTTGTTGAAATCTATTCAAGATACAAACAAAACTATCAATTCTGTTTCCTATAACCTTTGTGCACTCACATTCTATTTATCATTCAAGTAGTTAATAATCACAACACACACAAACTACTTTACATTATCAACTACGCTCTTTAACTTGAGCCATCATCTACCTTGAACCACACTCGCCTAACCACCGGAGAATCCACCACCAAAATCATTTTATATGTTTCCTTTGATTGAGCAAAAACAAATCGATACCATCACTGTTAATCTAATCTTTCTGTTGTCTAACGAATACCACCACCCTCAAACTTCTTCCATCAAAACACCATAACCGGAACCGTGTTACTCGTTTACTACTCTTAACTTGTTCTACCTTTGTTTTGTTTAAGAACTTACGACACCACCTTCTGCCGCCACTCTCAACCGGCCACCACCTTCACCATAAACCGAACACCACTGCTACTACCTCTTCTTTTACCTCACCACCATTGCAACAATGATCATGTTCGCCACCACCTTGACACCCTACACCCGGGTACAACCTTGCACCACAATCACAATCTCCACTCTATCTCTCTCTATCTATTATCGTTTGAAAACCTCAATGAAACCACCACCACTTACGTTTTCTGTTTGTGCTACTGGACCCATCAATAATCACCACCACATCCGCCCCCCTTCCACATGATAACCACGGGATACAAGCCTATCACCACCAACCACCACCCCAATCCCTTTCTTCTCTCCCTCTTCTTTCTTATTGCTTGTCTTCTTCATAAACCACGATCAACAATCACTGTTTTGCTGTTTCGATTAATATCACAACCCATTGACCATTACTGTTGATCGATCTCCGAACTAAAATCATTCCATCATTAATCTTGTGGTACTGTGTGTTCGTCTTTTCTGTTGGAAGGTAAACGCAAAGAAAAAAAAAAGATATTAACGATGATGATAAGGACCAAACCCCACCAATAATTCCTAACTTTCAGCTGTAAAGAAGATTGAGACATCCACTAATTCTGAATTTCTGATATAAAAATCTAACGTAAAATACTTGGGCCGAAATCAAATTCAAATCGGGTTATACCTTCATTCTGTGGGCCGAAGTAATTTAATAAGTTAAGTTTAGAAACTGTTTTTGGACCGTGAGTTGTTCCTTCTTTGTTTGGGCCAAGAACTTAAAATGGATTACTAAATTTCAGTTTTTGACTCGAGAGTATGATTATAGGCCGTTTGTTTTAGCAGATGAGGGAGAAAAAGTTGAATCAGAAAGAAACAGATTATATATAAACGAAATATGTTTTAAATCAGGAAGGTAGCAGTAGCTTGATGGTTATGTGTGTGTTGGGGGATAGAAGTGGTCGTGAGTTCGAAACCCAGCTGGGGCAGTAACTATATTTTTTTTTAAAGGCTTTATAAAGGTAGTTTTTCAATACAAAAATTATTATTATTATTATTATTATTATTATTGTTATTATGATTATCATTATAATAAGTATTATTGTTATTATTAAGTTAATTATTATTAGTATTACTATAATAATGAAATTACATAATATTATCATTAAAAAGATTACTATTATCATAACTATAATTACTATTATCATCATTAATATTAATATTAAATTTATTATTATTTTTACCACTAATATTATTATAAGTACTATTATTAAAAATTATTATTATAAGATTTTTTTTCAAACATATATTACTATATGTATTATCATTACTACTATTATCATTATTATTTTTGATATGATTACTAAGTATCAATATTATTAATAATATTTCTATTAAAACAAGTAAATATTATATATAATTTAATTTATATTTCATGTATAACATAAATATATCATTATTTTGATCAATAATAATAATTTTATTTAAAACATATGAATATATATATTTTATCAATTTACTAAATAAACATATAATTTATTAATAAAACAACTATATTATTAATAATAAAATACAATATTGTTTGATTACGAATATGTATTAATAAATATACAAATGTTATAGGTTCGTGAATCCGAGGCCAACCTTATACGTGTTCGATGATGTTATATGTATTTTTACTACAAAATACATTAGGTGAGTATATAGTCCCTTTTAAACTCTAAATATTTTTGGGCTGAGAATACATGCGCTGTTTTTATAAATGATTTACGTTATGGACACAAGTGATCAAAAATAAAATCTACGTTGAGTTGTACCATGGCATATTTCTTTATACTTGGTAGCTAATATTTACGTGAGGAGCGTAAACGCGAATCCTGTTAATAGATCTATCGGGCCTGACAACCCCAACCGGGCTGGACGACCAGTTTTTAACGGTTGCACAGTACTTCGTTTCGTTACTACACTTGGTACGGTGTAGGGTTTATTTAAGAATATGCTGCTGTGATTTAAATGTTAAGTATGGTTACCAAGTGCTCAACGACTTTTCTATACACGAGGAGTGTATTATGTATAAACATGAAATCTTGTGGTCCATAGTTATAACGCTACTAGCATCAAACCTATATATCTCACCAACTTTATGTTGACTTTTTAAAGCATGTTATTCTCAGGTACGAATTAAGTCTTCCGCTGTGCATTTGCTCATGTTAAAGATATTATTTGGAGTCGATCATCGCAATGGGACCAATTGTTGAAGACTTCGTCCCGGAGGATAAGGTCGAGGTCTTTACAAGTTTTCTATAATCATTGTCATCTATAGTTAATACTCTCTCCTTTTTGCTGCAATCTATACCCCAATTTCTATTTTGGGGCTTTGTCCCTTCGTTTCTTTTTCCCGTCCTTGAGTCAGATGAGCAATGGTCCGGAATTCGTAGGTATGAGATTTGGAATGAGCATAGCTAATGTTCTAAGAAGGAAAGGGTATTGGTACGATTTTGACTTGTCAAATTACCAGAATATTCTGAAAAAGATCGAATTATCAAGAAATATTTTCTTGATATTTTTAGAATTTATATAGAATGTAAGAGCCGTGTAACATGTCACATGATGATGGTACTGTGAATCATCACATTTCATTAGAAACTTAACATGACTTACTGTAATATAATGAAGTTGATCAAGTTTCATTATATTATTCTAATTCATGCATCAGTTCCCAACACTACTTCAAAACATTCATATTTTAAACTCGAAGGTTTTAGAACTTAGAAACTAACACAGTTTCTTTTATGTTGTAACGCAGATGTTACGGAGAGATAGATGATTTCAGATAAGAATAGTTGTGAAAATATTTCTAGAAATATTGAGGATATTTATAATGGAAGATACGATAATATCTTGGAATTTCTAATATCAAGGATGATGATGAAGATTTACCCGTAAGGGTTTAGATTCAGAAGCAAGGTATTCATTAAAGATTTCATCAGAACAGAATCATCAGGATTCTTTAAATACAGAGTTTGGTACTTGTATTTGTCCTTGGTCTCCTTTATGGTTAGCTCCATTCGATTTTCAATACCAAATTTTCTATCGTGCGTTCCTAACACCTCCTTCTTTATCATCAACTTTTGACCATTAAGACCAGCTACACCATGCTGCTTCGTCAGCATTTTCAAAGTTAACGAATCTGGGTCATTGGTTTTCAAACCGAGGTGGTTTCAAGAGAATTGTGTTTTTATATGATTAAACACTGATGGTAGAATATAAAAGGCTCTCCGATAATGATGAGGAAAGCTAATCGTATGTATCAAAGTTATAATAAGGTTGATTCGAACGAAAAGTCGAAGTTGGATTGCTGGAGCTGTGACAAAATTTGGCTACTTTGAAAATGAATCGTAAGGTTGTTTTTGCTAGTAACTGGTAAAGAATTCAACACGGTTACGTGTTAAGCCATGAATTTGGGTTCAAGATTTTTTCAGGGGCATAAATCTTTCCTTCCGTAGATGAAGTGTGGTTGGTTCAATCTCTCGATCGAGGTGTTTTCAAGAATCATGAAAGATTTGAACATAGATTGGAATCGTCAAGATTCAAATGAGGTTTAGGATGAAATCAAGTGGCAAACTTGAAGAATTATTTAGTTTCATATGTTATAATCAATATTTTTAATTCATTTTAATTGTCCAAAGTTAGCAGTCCAATTGTCCAATATATTCATATATAACTTAATATATAATATTCGAATTAATTAATACGTATCGTGACCCGTGTACCGGTCTCAGTGTCGATCACAACTCAAACCATATATATATTTTGGAATCCACCTCAACCCTGTATAGCCAACTATAGAGTGTCTATGGTCATTCCGAAATATATATATAGATGGGTCAATATGATAGGTCGAAACCTTGTATACGTGTCCCGTTATTTAAAGTGTGTAAATTAAATAAATATATATCATGACCCATTGCACAACGTGTTGTCTCAGAATTAATCCGACGTATTGTTGTACATGTGTCCCGACGGTATGTAAAATGCGGAAATTAAATAAGAATAAATAAAATTGCGAGAATGTAAATTGCGATAAATTAAATGTTAATCAGTTAGCTGGGAATAGTTAACTAGGAACAGTTAGCGTGGAATCTTAACAATATTTCAATTAGTTAATCCGTTTGTTTCTAACAAATTTTATTATATCCAATGTTTTCTTCATTATGCCACTTGTTGGATTAAGATAGGTCAAAATTCCAAATATGAAATTTGAACGGAAATGGTTATTCTGTGGTGAACGGATACGTATATTTGTAAATAGGATAATAGATGATCGTTGAATCAGATTCGAAGGATGTACAATATATCTTGTTAATGTGAAATCTAAATATTCCTCGGGTACTACCTACCCGTTAAAATATTTTTCATCATCAACAGTTTGAACGAAAGGATTTTTAATTACAATCTTTATGAAATATACTTGCATATATATTTTCTTCAGATGTAATCATGGATCTAATGAGTCAATAAGATTTTAAACTCATTTGATTTATCGCTAATTGTAATGACCCGGAAATTTCCGACCAAATTTAAACTCTAATCTCTATATGTTTCCGACACGATAAGCAAAAACCCTAATATTGAGTCTAGAAAGTTTGAAATCTATATTCAAGTAACCAATTACCCTTTTACCCTGCCTGACGATTCACGAACAACCTATAATTTAAAACTCGAACCCGTCATGATTTATATATACGATTTACCTTCTTAAACGATGCTATTTCAAATTAAAATTTTACGTATTAAGTCGTTTTATTTTTATGATATAATTTTTGTAATTTTTTTTAAGAAACGAAGTTAAATTAAAAATGTACAATGTGTAAAGCACAACGTACAACAATGTATAGCTTAAATAGTTGAATCGAAATTAATTCGTTTACTATTCATATGAATAGTAAATGAAATGAAATTAATTAATTTACTATTCATATGAAAGCGACATGATAGAAATTATTAATTGTAAGTTACATAATTTATCCCTGAAGTATTTAATAAATACGACTTTTTAAAAATTTACGATTCAAATTTGATTCTAAATTTATTATTATATTATTATATTTTATTTCAATATTATTATATTATTATTTTATTACTTTATTATATTATTATAATTAAACACGTTTGATTCCTTTTATTATTATATTATTAGTTTATTATTATATTATTACTTTATTATAATATTATATTATTATATTCTATTTCAATATTATTATATTATTATATTTCTTTTCAAAATTATTATATTATTATTTTATTAATCTATATATATGAATGATCGATTTCTCATTCTGGCTCATAAAAATTTTACTACGCATATTATCATTAGTATTTATATTATTATTATTATTATTATTATTATTATTATTATTATTATTATTATTATTATTATTATTACACTTATTATCAATCTTATTATTATTATTAAGTAGTATTATTATTAGTATTATACATAAAATACTACGACGGTGTGCTGTTCGAGTGATCTCAAACGGATTTTCAAAATGGGTTTTTCATATGGTTTAATACTAAGGAATTCATGGGTATTAAATAAGGAGATTATGGGTATTGTTCGGGGGTATTGTTCGTGAATCAAAGGCCAACCTTGCATTTATCATCTCCGTTGTGTCTACATACTTTCCTGCAATATTGAATCTCAGTATTGATACGTGAGCACTCAAAACTTGACTTTTATTTATTATTAGTGTGTCCCTGACTAGTGCTCGAGAAATTAGGATCATGCATGCTTTTATATTTATTTTTTTCAAAATATATTTTAGGATAGAATCTGAATTAATTACCTCTACGGTTAAGATAAGGTATATGATATATATGTTTTTGGAAAGGTGGCGAAAAACTATAAACTTTTCATTTAGAAATCAAATGATTTTGACGGACGGATTAGAAGTTATAGTCAATTGAATTTTGTATCAATTATTAAAAATGATTATTTTTATTATTACATCGTCGTTAAAATTATCTTTATTTGAATATTATTATTATGAATATTATTATTATCATGATTTTTATTATTAATAATAATTAGTATTCTTATCAAAAACTATCCAATTATTATTTTGATCGTTATTGTTATTAAAACTATTAATTTATTATCATTAACACTAAAATTATCATTTTTACTAAAAGTATTATTTTAAAAAAATATTATTACGATTATAATTACTATGATCATTATTATTATTATTAATTATTAAAAACAAATAATATTTTTTTATCAAAAATTATCAAATTATTATTTTGATTGTTATTATTAATAAAACTATTAATTTATTACTTTTATCATTATTAACATTAAAATTAATATATTTAATAAAAGTAATATTTTAAATGAAATTATTATTGTTATTATAAAAATATTATTTACTATCATTTAGTATATTTCTATATATAAAGTTTTATTTATTAATAAATAAATTATAATATCATTTACTATAATAAATTTTATAACAATATTTAAAATATAAAATTTGTTATATTTAAATATATAAAAACGACTATAATTATGTAAAGATCTTTGGAAGCTATTTTGGTCAAATTAATTTTTGTTAATGTATGTATGACTATCTCGAGCATTAGGATTGTGGTACACTATAAATTAACTTTAATTGTAATACAGATGTTAATCAATATATAATTATATATAATTAATTAGGTTCGTGAATCCGAGGCCAACCTTATAATTGATTAATGGTGTTATATGTATTTTTACCACAAAATACAGTATGGTGAGTTTCATTTGCTCCCTTTTTAAATGCTTTTGCAATATATTTTTGGGACTGAGAATACATGCAAATTTATAAATGTTTTACAAAATAAGCACAAGTTCATGAAACTACATTCTACGACTGATGTATAGGACTGATGTATTATTGTGTTTACCGGATATCTGAAGAGATCTTAATTATTATTGTGTATACCGGATATCTGAAGAGATCTTAATTATGTGGCCTGTATATCATTATTATTGAATGCCAGTCGCTCCAGCGTATGAATGATTTTTATTTTTGCAGTTGTAATGATCCTGCGCATTTAATTAAATGAAATCTTGTGGCTTATTAAACATTATGATTATTATATCGAAATTAAACCTATGAACTCACCAACCTTTTGGTTGACACTTTAAAGCATGTTTATTCTCAGGAATTAAAGAAATCTTCCGCTGTGCATTAGCTAATACTAAGGATACTATTTGGGGTCATTCATGCCATATTTCAAAAGACGTTGCATTCGAGTCATTGAAGTTCATTAGAGATTATTATTAAGTAAATGACAGATTAGGTTATTTGGATGTTATGAAATGTTAGGCGAACATGTCAATTTCTGATGTAATATTAGATTGTCTTTTAAGGAATAAATGCAACGTTTGTAAAATGTATCATATAGAGGTCAAGTACCTCGCGATGTAATCATATGTTATTGTATTCGTCCCTATGGATTGGGTCGGGTCGTTACATGTGGTATCAGAGCGGTGGTCTTAGCGAACCAGGCCTTGCATTAGTGTGTCTGACTAGTAGTTGTTAGGATACATTAGTGAGTCTGGACTTTGACCGTGTCTACATGTCAAAAAGTTTTGCTTATCATTTCTAGTCGGAAACCATCTGCTTATCATTCATAGGAAATTGTCTGCTTATCATTCATAAGTCTAGACACGTCTTACTGCATTCAGTGCATCGATACTGTACAGACAAAATTCATATCTTAGCGCATCTGTAGACTTGCCTGACATATGCCGTAGGTTCCTCTGTAGTCTACGAAATCTTTGGTATTATATATAGATATTCTATATAGCTAGAATATCATCCGATATCCGAAAATCATTTCACATCGAAGATCCCTTTCATCCACCAAATTGCCCTTTTGACGATGAACCTGAAGTACTTACCGACGAACCTGTTCGAGAAACCATTTTCTCTCTCATTTCTAGAGTATCTCGTCACGATTATATACTATCCCATATTTCAGATCTTGTTCATTCGCTCACCCCAACCGTCAATCATCCTGGTGTAAGAGAAGAAGTCAATGAACTTCGCGCTCGGGTAGTGGCTTTAGAAAATATGGTGCGAAGGTTACAAACACCAGCAGCAGCACCAGCCGCATAATCTGTACCACCATCATCAACGCCAACAGAACCCTTATCACCTCCATCCACAACCGCGTCGTAAACCTCAACCTGTATCTCGGATATCAATATCACACGCCTCAGTATTACCATCTGTACTCCGAGTATGATCTTCGTCCTACATATCATTCTACACCAATTATCTTCACTTTATGTATTATTCTACCTCATTCATCCTCGCTCGTTATGGCGATTATGTAATTTCTAAAGTTTTAGAAATTATGTAAACTAGTATTAGCGATAAATCAAATGAGTTTAAAATCTTATTGACTCATTAGATCCATGATTACATCTGAAGAAAATATATATGCAAGTATATTTCATAAAGATTGTAATTAAAAATCCTTTCGTACAAACTGTTGATGATGAAAAATATTTTAACGGGTAGGTAGTACCCGAGGAATATTTAGATTTCACATTAACAAGATATATTGTACATCCTTCGAATCTGATTCAACGGTCATATATTATCCTATTTACAAATATACGTATCCGTTCACCACAGAATAACCATTTCCGTTCAAATTTCATATTTGGAATTTTGACCTATCCTAATCCAACAAGTGGCATAATGAAGAAAACATTGGATATAATAAAATTTGTTAGAAACAAACGGATTAACTAATTGAAATATTGTTAAGATTCCACGCTAACTGTTCCTAGCTAACTATTCCCAGCTAACTGATTAACATTTAATTTATCGCAATTTACATTCTCGCAATTTTATTTATTGTTATTTAATTTCCGCATTTTACATACCGTCGGGACACATGTACAACAATACGTCGGATTAATTCTGAGACAACACGTTGTGCAATGGGTCATGATATATATTTATTTAATTTACGCACTTTAAATAACGGGACACGTATACAAGGTTTCGACCTATCATATTGACCCATCTATATATATATTTCGGAACGACCATAGACACTCTATAGTTGGCTATACAGGGTTGAGGTGGATTCCAAAATATATATATGGTTTGAGTTGTGATCGACACTGAGACCGGTACACGGGTCACGATACGTATTAATTAATTCGAATATTATATATTAAGTTATATATGAATATATTGGACGATTGGACAATTGGACTGCTAACTTTGGACAATTAAAATGAATTAAAAATATTGATTATAACATATGAAACTAAATAATTCTTCAAGTTTGCCACTTGATTTCATCCTAAACCTCATTTGAATCTTGACGATTCCAATCTATGTTCAAATCTTTCATGATTCTTGAAAACACCTCGATCGAGAGATTGAACCAACCACACTTCATCTACGGAAGGAAAGATTTATGCCCCTGAAAAACTCTTGAACCCAAATTCATAGCTTAACACCTAACCGTGTTGAATTCTTTACCAGTTACTAGCAAAAACAACCTTACGATTCATTTTCAAAGTAGCCAAATTTTGTCACAGCTCCAGCAAGCCAACTTCGACTTTTCGTTCTAATCAACCTTATTATAACTTTGATACATACGATTAGCTTTCCTCATCGTTATCGGAGAGCCTTTTATATTCTACCATCAGCGTTTAATCATATAAAAACACAATTCTCTTGAAACCACCTCGGTTTGAAAACCAATGACCCAGATTCGTTAACTTTGAAAATGCTAACGAAGCAGCATGGTGTAGCTGGTCTTAATGTCCAAAAGTTGATGATAAAGAAGGAGGTGTTAGGAACGCTCGATAGAAAATTTGGTATTGAAAATCGAATGGAGCTAACCATAAAGGAGACCAAGGACAAATACAAGTACCAAACTCTGTATTTAAAGAATCCTGATGATTCTGTTCTGATGAAATCTTTAATGAATACCTTGCTTCTGAATCTAAACCCTTACGGGTAAATCTTCATCATCATCCTTGATATTAGAAATTCCAAGATATTATCGTATCTTCCATTATAAATATCCTCAATGTTTCTAGAAATATTTTCACAACTATTCTTATCTGAAATCATCTATCTCTCCGTAACATCTGCGTTACAACATAAAAGAAACTGTGTTAGTTTCTAAGTTCTAAAACCTTCGAGTTTAAAATATGAATGTTTTGAAGTAGTGTTGGGAACTAATGCATGAATTAGTATAATATAATGAAACTTGATCAACTTCATTATATTACAGTAAGTCATGTTAAGTTTCTAATGAAATGTGATGATTCACAGTACCATCATCATGTGACATGTTACACGGCTCTTACATTCTATATAAATTCTAAAAATATCAAGAAAATATTTCTTGATAATTCGATCTTTTTCAGAATATTCTGGTAATTTGACAAGTCAAAATCGTACCAATACCCTTTCCTTCTTAGAACATTAGCTATGCTCATTCCAAATCTCATACCTACGAATTCCGGACCATTGCTCGCCTGACTCAAGGACAGGAAGAAGAAACGAAGGGACAAAGCCCCAAAATAGAAATTGGGGTATAGATCGCAGCAAAAAGGAGAGAGTATTAACTATAGATGACAATGATTATAGAAAACAGAAACAAGAGCATCGAAGTATAAGGGGATATATCAAACTTAACAACCACCCAGGATTTACAAACCGTGTATATCAATGCCGATAGTAATATAGAGACACGGGAGAACTAGAAACACTATCAACGCAAGAGTATAGTAGAAGTAAATAGACTCTTCTGGTGGTAGATGAAAAAGAAGGATGACAGATGTAAAAATTAAGAGTATATCAAGGATTAGAATGGGATGAAGCATACTGGCAAATGTCTTAAAGTAGGAATTAAGGAGAAAGAGTAGAAGATATGAGATATGGAAATAAGGAAACGAATGGGGTAGTTTTATAGTAAAATATCCGACAAAGAAATCAAAGCCGATTTGCCGCATTAACTCAAAGAAGATCTTGATCGCCAAAGAACCAAATCTTATTACGTAAGATTTTCTTTAGATCCCTTAAATTTCGAAAATTAATCCTAACCACATCATCGGTTAAAACGATTCCCTATTACTCATTTCACTCATTTGTGATAACTTCACTCGTACGGTTCATATAATCAAATCGTTTTATCTACATTACTCAATGATGATAAAACTCCATTATGACCTCATATTTATCATGAAAACATCCTCATTACTATCTATAATGATCTCTATCAAATTTCGAGGACGAAATTTCTTGAACGGGTAGGTACTGTAATGACCCGAAAATTTCCGACCAAATTTAAACTCTAATCTCTATATGTTTCCGACACGATAAGCAAAAACCCTAATATTGAGTCTAGAAAGTTTGAAATCTATATTCAGGTAACCAATTACCCTTTTACCCTGCCTGACGATTCACGAACAACCTATAATTTAAAACTCGAACCCGTCATGATTTATATATACGATTTACCTTCTTAAACGATGCTATTTCAAATTAAAATTTTACGTATTAAGTCGTTTTATTTTTATGATATAATTTTTGTAATTTTTTTTAAGAAACGAAGTTAAATTAAAAATGTACAATGTGTAAAGCACAACGTACAACAATGTATAGCTTAAATAGTTGAATCGAAATTAATTTGTTTACTATTCATATGAATAGTAAATGAAATGAAATTAATTAATTTACTATTCACATGAAAGCGACATGATAGAAATTATTAATTGTAAGTTACATAATTTACCCCTGAAGTATTTAATAAATACGACTTTTTAAAAATTTACGATTCAAATTTGATTCTAAACTTATTATTATATTATTATATTTTATTTCAATATTATTATATTATTATTTTATTACTTTATTATATTATTATATTATTATAATTAAACACGTTTGATTCCTTTTATTATTATATTATTATATTATTATTATATTATTACTTTATTATAATATTATATTATTATATTCTATTTCAATATTATTATATTATTATATTTCTTTTCAAAATTATTATATTATTATTTTATTAATCTATATATATGAATGATCGATTTCTTATTCTGGCTCATAAAAATTTTACTACGCATATTATCATTAGTATTTATATTATTATTATTATTATTATTACACTTATTATCAATCTTATTATTATTATTAAGTAGTATTATTATTAGTATTATACATAAAATACTACGACGGAGTGCTGTTCGAGTGATCTCAAACGGATTTTCAAAATGGGTTTTTCATATGGTTTAATGCTAAGGAATTCATGGGTATTAAATAAGGAGATTATGGGTATTGTTCGGGGGTATTGATCGTGAATCAAAGGCCAACCTTGCATTTATCATCTCCGTTGTGTCTACATACTTTCCTGCAATATTGAATCTCAGTATTGATACGTGAGCACTCAAAACTTGACTTTTATTTATTATTAGTGTGTCCCTGACTAGTGCTCGAGAAATTAGGATCATGCATGCTTTTATATTTATTTTTTTCAAAATATATTTTAGGATAGAATCTGAATTAATTACCTCTGCGGTTAAGATAAGGTATATGATATATATGTTTTTGGAAAGGTGGCGAAAAACTATAAACTTTTCATTTAGAAATCAAATGATTTTGACGGACGGATTAGAAGTTATAGTCAATTGAATTTTGTATCAATTATTAAAAATGATTATTTTTATTATTACGTCGTCGTTAAAATTATCTTTATTTGAGTATTATTATTATGAATATTATTATTATTATGATTTTTATTATTAATAATAATTAGTATTCTTATCAAAAACTATCCAATTATTATTTTGATCGTTATTGTTATTAAAACTATTAATTTATTATCATTAACACTAAAATTATCATTTTTACTAAAAGTATTATTTTAAAAAAATATTATTACGATTATAATTACTATGATCATTATTATTATTATTAATTATTAAAAACAAATAATATTTTTTTATCAAAAATAGTATTAGTGTAACGACCCGACCCAATCCATAGGGACGAATACAATAACATATGATTACATCGCGAGGTACTTGACCTCTATATGATACATTTTACAAACGTTGCATTTATTCCTTAAAAGACAATCTAATATTACATCAGAAATTGACATGTTCGCCTAACATTTCATAACATCCAAATAACCTAATCTGTCATTTACTTAATAATAATCTCTAATGAACTTCAATGACTCGAATGCAACGTCTTTTGAAATATGGCATGAATGACCCCAAATAGTATCCTTAGTATTAGCTAATGCACAGCGAAAGATTTCTTTAATTCCTGAGAATAAACATGCTTTAAAGTGTCAACCAAAAGGTTGGTGAGTTCATAGGTTTAATTTCGATATAATAATCATAATGTTTAATAAGCCACAAGATTTCATTTAATTAAATGCGCAGGATCATTACAACTGCAAAAATAAAAATCATTCATACGCTGGAGCGACTGGCATTCAATAATAATGATATACAGGCCACATAATTAAGATCTCTTCAGATATCCGGTATACACAATAATAATTAAGATCTCTTCAGATATCCGGTAAACACAATAATACATCAGTCCTATACATCAGTCGTAGAATGTAGTTTCATGAACTTGTGCTTATTTTGTAAAACATTTATAAATTTGCATGTATTCTCAGTCCCAAAAATATATTGCAAAAGCATTTAAAAGGGGAGCAAATGAAACTCACCATACTGTATTTTGTAGTAAAAATACATATAACACCATTAATCAATTATAAGGTTGGCCTCGGATTCACGAACCTAATTAATTATATATAATTATATATTGATTAACATCTGTATTACAATTAAAGTTAATTTATAGTGTACCACAATCCTAATGCTCGAGATAGTCATACATACATTAACAAAAATTAATTTGACCAAAATAGCTTCCAAAGATCTTTACATAATTATAGTCGTTTTTATATATTTAAATATAACAAATTTTATATTTTAAATATTGTTATAAAATTTATTATAGTAAATGATATTATAATTTATTTATTAATAAATAAAACTTTATATATAGAAATATACTAAATGATAGTAAATAATATTTTTATAATAACAATAATAATTTCATTTAAAATATTACTTTTATTAAATATATTAATTTTAATGTTAATAATGATAAAAGTAATAAATTAATAGTTTTATTAATAATAACAATCAAAATAATAATTTGATAATTTTTGATAAAAAAATATTATTTGTTTTTTTTAATAATTAATAATAATAATAATGATCATAGTAATTATAATCGTAATAATATTTTTTAAAAATAATACTTTTAGTAAAAATGATAATTTTAGTGTTAATGATAATAAATTAATATTTTTAATAACAATAACGATCAAAATAATAATTGGATAGTTTTTGATAAGAATACTAATTATTATTAATAATAAAAATCATAATAATAATAATATTCATAATAATAATACTCAAATAAAGATAATTTTAACGACGACGTAATAATAAAAATAATCATTTTTAATAATTGATACAAAATTCAATTGACTATAACTTCTAATTCGTCCGTCAAAATCATTTGATTTCTAAATGAAAAGTTTATAGTTTTTCGCCACCTTTCCAAAAACATATATATCATATACATTATCTTAACCGCAGAGGTAATTAATTCAGATTCTATCCTAAAATATATTTTGACAAAAATAAATATAAAAGCATGCATGATCCTAATTTCTCGAGCACTAGTCAGGGACACACTAATAATAAATAAAAGTCAAGTTTTGAGTGCTCACGTATCAATACTGAGATTCAATATTGCAGGAAAGTATGTAGATACAACGGAGATGATAAATGCAAGGTTGACCTTTGATTCACGAACAATACCCCCGAACAATACCCATAATCTCCTTATTTAATACCCATGAATTCCTTAGCATTAAACCATATGAAAAACCCATTTTGAAAATCCGTTTGAGATCACTCGAACAGCACTCCGTCGTAGTATTTTATGTATAATACTAATAATAATACTACTTAATAATAATAATAAGATTGATAATAAGTGTAATAATAATAATAATAATAATATAAATACTAATGATAATATGCGTAGTAAAATTTTTATGAGCCGGAATGAGAAATCGATCATTCATATATATAGATTAATAAAATAATAATATAATAATTTTGAAAAGAAATATAATAATATAATAATATTGAATTAGAATATAATAATATAATATTATAATAAAGTAATAATATAATAATAAAATAATAATATAATAATAAAAGGAATCAAACGTGTTTAATTATAATAATATAATAATATAATAAAGTAATAAAATAATAATATAATAATATTGAAGTAAAATATAATAATATAATAATAAATTTAGAATCAAATTTGAATCGTAAATTTTTAAAAAGTCGTATTTATTAAATATACTTCAGGGGTATATTATGTAACTTACAATTAATAATTTCTATCATGTCGCTTTCATGTGAATAGTAAATTAATTAATTTCATTTCATTTACTATTCATATGAATAGTAAACGAATTAATTTCGATTCAACTATTTAAGCTATACATTGTTGTACGTTGTGCTTTACAAATTGTACATTTTTAATTTAACTTCGTTTCTTAAAAAAATTACAAAAATTATATCATAAAAATAAAACGACTTAATACGTAAAATTTTAATTTGAAATAGCATCGTTTAAGAAGGTAAATCGTATATATAAATCATGACGGGTTCGAGTTTTAAATTTTAGGTTGTTCGTGAATCGTCAAGCAGGGTAAAAGGGTAATTGGTTACCTGAATATAGATTTCAAACTTTCTAGACTCAATATTAGGGTTTTTGCTTATCGTGTCGGAAACATATAGAGATTAGAGTTTAAATTTGGTCGGAAATTTCCGGGTCATTACAATGAGGTTTTCTGTGGTATGTTTAATTTGGAGATGAAAGAAAGGAGGATTAAAGGTCATGTTGAGAGATATTCTGTTCCTGAGCATCTTGAGTTCATTGATGAAAGATATATTGAATATTTGGATGCCTTGATGATCAGAACGACTGGAAATCAAAGAATGCTGATTAGAGTGGATCAGTTTGAAGGTGCAGATATTAATTTGTTGCTTGGATTGTTGACCAGGTGTACTAATGAACAGACTCATCCTTTTAGGGTTAAGTTGTTGAAGCACTTGCAGGATAAGTTGCCCATGTTGAAGAAAATGAGATATATGAAGAGCAAGTGTAAGTTGATTGAGAAGGAGCTTGCAAAACTGGAGGAGTAGAAGAACAGGTAGTTTTGACATCATCAGATAGGGGGAGATTGTTGGAATATGATCTGATGAGTCAAAATGTTTTGCAGGAGTTTAGAGTCTGAAGATGCAGATTCTGTTCTGGTCAACGTTTTGATTTCTTGTTAATAAAGCTATGAGAATTCTGGAGATCTGGATAATTGATTAGAAGATCACGTTTTGATTTGATATTATCTCTAGAAGATAAACGTTGCATTGTTTTGAATATTTAATAGTTTTGAGTTTATCTTTTCCTAAGTTATAGCTAGGTAGTTTTGGAAACCAAATCTTGGAGATTTGGTTTAACCTTGTATAAATAGGGGTATGATGATTCTGTGTATTGTATCTCTTGATCACGAATACTTTGTCTATCTTATATTATCAATTCGTGTTCTCTCAATTTCTTGTTTATATAATTCTTACTTATTGTTTATTGAGAGTCTTGTGTTCATAATCAAGGATTGTGAATCAATACTACCGCAAAACATTAACTGAAACGAACAACTCCGCAGCGAAGTGCGGGCACGTTTTACTCGTTAATTTCAAAATTGAACTTCAATCAATCTATGCAATTCGCTATGTTTTACTTAATACTCTGTACAATATTATTTTTTTTTATATTGATATTTCTATTTTTTTAGACGGTTTATAATATTATTTTGTTTTATATTATCTATGTCAATTAAAATTTATATTTATAAATTTGGATCAATTTGGTTAAGCTTTTTGATCAAACCTTGAGAAAAATTAGCTTGACAATATAAACCAAAAATTTTTTAAAAAATCCAATGTGTTTTCCTCCAATCTATTGAGTCCGTACAAAATATTAAGGAACATATCAAATGGGTATCAATTCTAAAAGCTCAATAAAATGGGTCGAGCATAAAAATAAATATCGTAACAAGTTTCATCCATCAAATGTAATCTTAAATGTAAAAATCAAATGTAGCATAAACGTGAAACTTAATCCTAAATGTAAAAAACAAAAGTAGAAGTATATGTCCCGTTTGGACCCATTTGATCTATGACCCGTTTCGACTCATTACCCAACCTGACTCATTCGGACTCGTTTAAAAATCTGACACATTTGACCCATGACCTATCTCAACACAAACCCGTTTTGACTCGTTACCCAAACCGACCCACCATGACCCGTTTGCGAGGTATATTATCTATTAAACATTATTTTAAACTAATTTTAATTTTAAGTTAACTAAATTATATGATACAATAATGGATAATATTGAATATATTAATTTTCACACCTAAATATATTTCTAGTTGATTTACAAATATCAACATTCCTAGCTCGAACAAGATAATGCTAGATCAAAACGTATCAAATAGAATAGAAATAATAGAATTAATGAAGGTAGAATATTTGCACATATTATTCACTATTTAGACTCATTTCTTTCTAAAAGTAGGAACAAATTACAAAGGTAGATGCATATATGGGACATGATCGAAGAACAACGTACTCCATGCAAATATATATATCTCATCCAATGTATTATATAGCATTAGTTTCTAGCTAGATTATGCACTATAACCAACAATTGCAGGATCCCATTGTCCCATGTCGTACGAGCTACATGATGCCTTTGCAGCTTCATCCATAGATTACTTAATGTTATTGTTGCACACGCCAGCAAATAGTGTATGCTTCATACCATAATGAGTCAATGATCCACAATGTGTCTCAAAAGTTCGCACCTTCATCATTCAAACATTCATATAGTAAAAGAAAAAAAAAATTGTAACCCAAATGAAGATAAACCGGAGAAGTTAATAGGTTTGTTTGATTACCATCGTTTTAAGACAGTCCCAATCGTCCACAATGGCCATTTCGTTACGCCTAACTGCTATTTCTCCTTGTAATAACTTGCCCCGGATTATATCAATACTATTATCCCACTACAAAAAAATATCACTTTTTTAACACTTATTTTTTGACATTAGTTGAAAGCGTTAAAAATAATTAAATTTTTTAACACTTATTCGAGTAAAAAAGCTACTCACATTTACTTGAAATCCTTTGGACACGTATAAGTGCCGAAAAACTCTAGACACTTTATACCGTCTGTAATGTTTGAGTTATTGACGCTCAAAAGCGGAGCTAGATTTTTAAGTTAATGGATGCTCGACTTATTTATAAAGAATAACAATATATATTAAATGAAATAATAAAATAACATAATTGTTCTTTCTAATCATTTATTTTTTAGATGTAAAGTATATCAAATAAAAACATTGGGAATATCATTTATTTCTTTATATTTTTCCAATGTTTTCTTTCATTTTCTTTTGTTTCCCTTTATTTCTATTTGTTTCCTTTCATTTTCTTTTGTTTCCTATTATTTTTATTTGTTTCCTTTCACTTTATTTCTTTTAATTTCATGTCGTTGTGTTTTCCTTTCATTTCCTTCATAAAAAGATTCACAAATGTCATTCATTTTTTATTTATCTTTCATTTATATTTAATAAATTTTTGTTCATAAGTTTAGTAATATCTACTAATAAATATATATATATATTTGAACTTTGACGTAAATTATTAAAGGAAAAACAATTAAAAAAACCTTTAGAAAAAGTCGAGAATGACAAACATTTTATTTCGTATATTGTATAGTAAGATCTTATAATACATTAGTCGAATCTCTAAATGGAATTTCATTTAAATATATTGTGGGCTTGGGCTAATAATAAAATATAGAATAGCTAGACTCGTAATACAAAAAATTTAAGATTACTCATTGACTATTTGATCGATTGGTTAAGATAATTTTCTCTAGTTAAGATACTAAATAATTCTTTCGAATGAGCAAGTTGGGGGTGATTGAGCACCCCGAAGCCACCCTATAGGCTCCGCCATTGTTGACACTTGTGGTTGAGAAAAACTATTCTAAGTTTTAACAAATACAACTGTCTACAAATTATGTGCATATAACTATTAAAAGCATTGAGAAATTAGGCCCAAATAAACAAACTACCCATTTCTAAAAGAAGTTTAAATTGTGCTATTGTATACATCCCAAATAACATCGCATAAAGATATCGTATATAGCAGAACTATATTAGGGACTGCGTGTATCTCTCTCTATCGAACCCTAACCCTAAATTCAACAGTTATTTTCCCTAATCATACACCAAAATTACTCGAATCAACCAAGATTAAACGTGATTTACATATTAGTTTAGTTCACCAATTGCATGATTTCACCAATTGCCTTCATATTACACTTCCACCAGCGTAGCTAAACATTGAACTACCGGCGATCCTATTGTCGTTGCTCACTAACATCAAATTTGCACCGATCTCGAAAACTGCCGCAGGTATGATCGATGTCCATCTCTTACTTGTGTATAAATATTTTATATTTTGGTAGGTGAAAGTTTTGGTTTTGGTTGTTTTATTTTTTCTACAATACATTTGATTAATATTGATATGAAGAATATGTTACATATTAGGTCAAAATGTTACAATACATGTGAATTTTGTATAAATTTGATAAAACTTGGTGTATATTTCGCTTTGATAAGGTATGTTGTCGATTGCTTAGAGTATAACTATTATTAATACGCTAGCATTTTGTGTGGAAATTATGCAGGTTGTCAGAGGAGATTTCATTCCTGATAATTATGCTTTGTGTAAGCTTTCAACTGACTCGGCACCAATGTACATAGTGCAATACTCTTTTTGTTAGACTTGTGAAGGCGAATGACTATAGTTTATATGTTATATGTGCTAACTAATCAAGTTTCTAGAAATAATGGATTAAGAATATGTTGTTCTTGTTGGAAACAGGACTCCGTGACCGAGTGATCAATTCAAGTGATTATCTCTCTTCAAGGTTCAATGGCAGTATCTAACATGTTTTTAGTCTCAGGTTTAGATTGGAAAGTACTAAGATGCGGCGATTTCAGGTTTATTTATATATGTTAAGCTTTCTTGAACTTCAAGTGACATTATTCAAGCTGAAGATTGTGCTTACAGAATTGGCCAGGTGACATTCTTTTAGCTTAATGATGTAACGTTTGTGCTAATTGAAATAGGTTTATGGTCATAGTTTACTGCCAGAGAGTTGCATTCAATCTTGTTGCTTATGTGTTTATATATTTTTGATTGATATATATTTGCAGGTGTCATTAGTGCAAATGACACAATTTGATGTCATTATATGGTATTCCCATATTTGGCATCCTTTTGGATATTACGAAGTATATGTTTTATATGAACGTATGTATTAATTTTAAATTGTTATGTCACTTAAGTTTTCCTTTCAGGGATGTTGTTTAAAGAAAGTTAGAAAATTTGGTGCAATGAAAGATCTATTTTTGAGGAATTGCTCAAGGGCGTTCAATGATCAAGTAAACATTAAATTATCATGTTAGTATATTTTGTCTTCATGGAACACTTTGATCAAAGATCGAGATCAGTCATCTATGCTCTTTCCTGTCCTACTAGTATTTGCACACACTAGCTTGCTTAATATTAGCATCTTTTTGCAATATTTTTATTGCTTTCATACTGCAGTTTCCATTTCATATATTTATATTTTATATCAATATCGTTAGAAGAAAAAGAGTGGACTTGAAAAGGTATGGCTTGTTCTGTATCATAGTGTTTACTCATTTTCTTTTTGGTGCTATTATTCTAAGTTATTATCTTGTTTTTATTCAGGTCATTATGTTCTTGTCAAAGTATGATAAAGAGACAAAGCCAACAGAAAGCTTGCTAAAGAGACAGATGGGTATGTATGGAAATTTCTCGTTAAGTTCCATTGTTAGTAGTCTGCAACTTTTTGAATAAATTGTGGTCTATGAATAACGGCTCTAATCTAAGCCTACATTATGGTGTACTCTATATTCTTTTATATTATTAAATAGTTGTCCTATCACCATTTTAAAAACACCAGGTCAATGTTATGTGGATTTTTGTATATATAGTTACTTTATTGTTGCTTCTGTAAGTATTCTAGCAATTATAAGTGATATGATTAGTGAGTAGTGGAGCTCTCTGTAAATTTATATGATGTACTCTATATTCTGATATGATAATGCTTTTTGCTTTTCAATAAAAGCTTACATTATGGTGTTTTTAAATTGGTGATAAGACAACTATACAATATTACAATAGAAAAATTCAATTCAACATATAATCAACCTTTTCATCAATAGATGAAAAAGACTTTAAGAAATACAATTGATCCAAACACAAGTCGAGGCTTCCCTAAAACTAAACAAAGAGTCTAAACTAACTAAGCCCGAGCTGAACAACCGTAACACTAAAACGCTCACGGGACACAAACAAAAGCACAACCAATAAAATATCCAAATCTAACCAAAATCTACTAACATATAAATGAACCAAAACCACTGGTAAAACTACCCGACATCCGTTTTACCTTTACCTTTTCGAGTCTTTATGATCGGCTTAACAACCACAACATCAACCTTCAAACGATTAAATTTCTTAGTAAGATCAGAAATTAATACCTGTCTTCCAACCAAGAAACACTGTACAAGTCACCTAAGCAAGTGTCAAAACCAGGGGGTGAGGGAGGGTCCATATTCGGACAATATGTGGCCCAACTACTCTCGTTTGCGTTTGATGCAGTTGTCACATAAGACCCTCAAAAATACTTCCACTTTGACATGCTTCTATATATATAACCTACACGTTTTGTAACATTTTAAAGATTAACTTTTCGTCGTTAATGGTTAGCTATATTCAAGAGATTGAAATGTTTCTTAGTTCATTCGTACCATCTCATCGTAAGTACCCATTGCATGCTTTACCTTCAAAGCATTGATGAAATCAGTAGCATAAACGTGAGCTGAGGTCGGCATCTCTATATATAGTAAGTAATAACACCATTATAATCAATATCTATGTTAGTAAATAAATTAGCTAATTGTGGTGAGATTAATGGAATATATACCAAGGACTCCATGGCCACCATGATCGCTGTAATACACAAAGATTGTATCTTGAGGTTCGCTCGATAAAACTTTCCCGCTTCCACATGTCACCCCTGAGGCGTTTCCAAGAAGCAAAGCGTAGAAATTGTCTGCTGTCACATCATCTCCAGTGTAATCCTAATTAAAATAGTGTATGATCAAATTGTTGTTTGATTTCTTATATAAGTCATACTAATAAATATACAGGAACATAAAACTGGTGACTAACTAGTTAGTTAACATACCTTTGGTACACCCTCGTAAACATCGGAGCCATCCGGACTGTTAATAATGACACCAGGCCTTGGATTCTTTGTGTTATTAGCAATGTCATCGTACATGAACACGATTATGTTCTCATCGTACATGAACACGATTAAAAGAACTCCCTTTTAATCCACAAATATAATACTTATAATTTATTTATAAATAAAATTGATTGATTAATCAAGTACCAGGTTGTTAATCAACTAAATAACTAAAGCGTTTGGACTTTGGATTGCTTATTAACATGGATAGGTGATTCTGTAGGATTAATGTGCAAGGTACAACATATAACTATATGGCCAACCTCATTTGAGCCTTCGAGGTCAAACACATATACACCGAGACGTCAAATAAAATATATATATGATGTATATATATTACTCAAGTAATAAAATAGTAAATCGAAATTAATTCATTTACTATTCATGTGAATAGTAAATGAAATGAAATTAATTAATTTACTATTCACATGAAAGTGACATGATAGAAATTATTAATTATAAGTTTCATAAACTACCCCTGAAGTATTTGTAAAATACGACTTTATGATATATAATTGATCTAATAATTTGGATTTACGTTTCATTTTCAAAAGGTGAATTGAAATTAATTAATTTACTATTCACATGAAAATGACATGAAATTATTAATTATAAGTTTCATAAACTACCCCTAAAGTATTTGAGAAATACGACTTTTTAAAATATAGCATTGTATTTGAAAATGATCTTGATTTCTTTTGATTTGCTTTTTGCTATCAAACAAACGAATCTTGATTTCTTTTGATTTACTTTATGCTACCAAACAAATGGGATATATTATATATTCATATATGTGTATCATATTACGAAGTAATTTTTGAATCATTCTAATGCTTTCGATGAACTAAAAGGAAAAACACATATTACATATTTTGGGTTCATAATATTAATCAAAGGTTGATTGATTATTACTTGGGTTTGGACTAGCATCCATTGACGTTGTTTGAAGTGTAGTGTGGACTATCCAAAGAGACGGTCATATTTTTGATCGTAGGTTTCTCTCCTTCAATCAGGTTCTTCAAGAAAGGTTTCTCTCCTTCAATCAGTTTCTTCAAGAAAGGTATATCGTTTACTCATCTTATGATTTATATTCTTCACAATTATTATGGTGTAACTGGATTTTTGGGATCGTTAATCATGTGCATGTTTCATTAAATAAGTGAAAATTTAATCTTGTTAAATTTTGTTCATAAAATAATAAAAGATTATTATTTTAACTATCCGCTGCGTTAATCTGTTTTGGTAAAAGTACACACACGATTTTCCAACAGTGGTATCCGAGCCGCTTTTACACCATCTTAATTGTCGCGTGATTTTCTTTAAATTTAGCTTTGTGGTGAATTGGTAAAAGTCGAAACCTTTTTGGTTTTTAAAGTCAACGCGGTTGATTTAGACTTAACCTCATGACGCACAAATATGATTGAAAGAATATCACTATTTTAAATTGTAGGTTTAATTGTTATGGCTTGAATATTTATTATAATTGTTGATTGTTATATTCCATGGTTATACACATGCATTGTAACCATGGACAAGCCATATATAGGTTTTAATAATGTAGTTATTAAAATTGTGATTGCATACATAGCCCGTAATGCCCCGACCTATGTGATTGTTGTGATTGTTGATTACGGCAATATTATATCATGTTGATTATTTATTTTATTAGAAAGGCCATTTTGAAGCCAAAGTTGTATTGTATTTATTTTTCATTTTCATAGTATTGTATTTCAGTTTATTTTAATTTGTAAAAGTACTAGTTTAGTTGTATTTTCAAATTTAAATAAATGTAACAAGATGAAAATTGAAGATAAAGATGCAACACGAAGTTTGACTTAGAAGATGGCGAACAGGTCAAGTTGACAACGATGGCGTTTGTCAAGTTTTCACTTGATTCTTGAATTAAGTGGGAGCTACGATATTACCCTTAGTTTGACCTCTTGATCCCATGTCGGCTCATGGGATTAAGCATAGGATTTTTTGGGCTAGGCTATATGTGTGTGATGCATGGTTGTGTTTTATTTTACGCATTTATATTTAATGGTTGATTATAATATATGATAAATGTTTTTGATGAAAACATTAAATAAAACCGGTAACGAGTTTCAAATATTAAAATTGATGATTTTAAAAGGTTAAATTCTAACGAGTTTAAAGTTAAATAATTTTGAGACTCAAATTATATATATATGTTTTTTGATGAAAACATTAACTAAAACTCTAAACGAGTTTCAAAGATTAAAATTGATGATTTTAAAATAAGTTAAACTCTAACGAGTTTAATGATAAATGATTTTGAAAGTCAAATAAAATATATGGACGACATCTTTTAAAACTGTTTTAAAACGATACACGTTTGTGTATTTGTTATTTTTATATCCTATAAATTAAATAACAAATTAGATCACAAACATAATCGACATATACAATTGGTTAAAATGTTTTTTTAACTAGTAGTGTAGCGAATCTTGTGTGCATGCATTATTCGTTGACACAAACTTTTTACAAAATACCCGTCAAATTTAAGTCATGCCATCCAATGAGCTTGCAAACACTCCTCGTTATTTTTCTGATCTAGTGAGACTAGGCTGAATTATAGCCACGAGGTGGATTTTTCGATCTAGTGAGACTAGCGTGAATTTCCACTGTTTTCAAATTGGACGACTTAATCGTATTCACGGTGAGACCTGAGTTCGAGGCAAGGATGAGACAAACATGTTAGTAGATAATAGTGGTTTGTTGAACTACACATATCTCAAGGTCTCATAAAGATCTAAGAGTTGCACTTGTAATGCAATTGGTACCCGTTACCTACCAATAGACTCCATAACTGCTAGCTGATCAACAGATGTGGCTATGGAACCTCTATGTGGATCTTAGGCTTTCGTAAATTAATTGTTTTTTTTTATAATATTATAAAAACTTGGGTAGTTAATTTATTAAAGCTCAATATCGAAAATACTAAATTGAATCTTATATCTATTGTAGATGTCAAATAATCAAGACGTAAACCAAAACACACTTCCTTCTTTGTTGGAGAAGGATAAACTCAATGTTCAAACTTCCTAGACTGACACTGCAACCTGAGAATTGTTCTCAAGCATACATGGAAGTTGAACAAAATTTAGAACCCTTATTCATACTTCCTGTTGTGGCAGTTGCTGCTGCTCAGCAAAATTTCTATCGGATGTTGTTCGATGATCAGGAAGAAATATGATTGAAGGGTGAAAAAGAATAAGCCGAATATTTTGTGGAAGGAAAATGACAAATCATTTGCTAGGAAAAATATTCCACCTTCCAAGAAGGAAAGCCCAACAAAAGACGCCGAATGTTTCCATTGTGGAAAGGTTGGCAATTGGAGAAGGAAGTTGTCCTATCTTCCAATCTGAGCTGAGAAAAGGCAACGCTGGTGAGACTAGCAAATCAGGTATATTCCATAAATAGTTATATACTTCTTCTAGTGATTCCTATATCTTTGTTAACTGGTTGTGGCCTTCACACCTGTAACAATATGAAGGGAATGAGAAGAAGTAATAGACTAAAGAAAGGCACACTGGATTTGCAAGTAGGCAAGGGGGATCAAGCTTTTGTTAAAGCTATTGGTACCTCTGAACTTACTTCTCTAAGTGGTCTTATTGTTTTGTTGGAACAATAGCATTATGCTCTCAATACTGCGAGCGACATAGTTTGAAAGATGCTAGTTTTGAACTTGCATTTACACACTTAGATATTTCAGTTTCTAAGGATAATATATTTATCTTAATACCTATCCACGTGATGGTATTTTTGAAATTGATATGCATAGTGTAATTTCAAATGAGAATTCTGTGTATACCTACATCGCCAAAGTCTTCAAGCAAGACTTGAATAAGACCTATCTATGACATTGTCATATGAGTCATATAAACAAACAATGCATTTCAAAACTCCAGTCTAATGGACTTTTGGAATCAATTGGCTCTGAGTCATTTGATGTATGCGAGTCATGTTTATGTGAAAAGATGACAAATGCTTCTTTCTCCGATTTAGGTAAAAGAGCTAAAGATCTTTTAGGACTAATACATACTGTTGTATGTAGCCCTTTAAGAACAATGTATAGATTTAGTTAATTTTACTTCATTACATTTACTGATGAGTATAGTAGCTATGATTATGTTCACTTGCTGAAACATAAACATACAACTATTTTACCATTCAAAAGTATTCCAAAATGAAGTAGATAATCAGCTTGGAAAGACCATTAAAGCACTTCGCTCCGATGGAGTAAGTGAGTTTATGAGTCAAGAGTTTTTGGACCACCTAAAGAATTGTGGGATTGTCTCATGGTTCACTCTACCTTACACACCACAACACGATGGTGTGTCTGAGTAAGAGGAATCAACTTTACTTGATATAGTTTGATTTATGATGAGTCTGATTTCTCTACTACCGTCTTTTAGGGATATGTATGAGAGTCTGCTGCAGGCATACTCAATGTGATTCCAACTATGAAGGTAGAAAAGACACCATATGAGTTATGGCATGGGAAGAATCCCAAGTTGTCTTATCTCAAATTCTGGGGTTGTGAAGCGTATGTGAAGCATGACACTTCAAACAAATTAGTACCCAGAACTATCCAATGTTACTTTGTACGATACATAAAGGAAACAACAGGTTACTACTTTTACTACCAAGCTGAAGACAACGTGTTTTCTGCTCGGTCTGCTGAATTCCTAGAAAGAGATCTTCTCTTACAAGAAGTCAGTGGGAGTAAAGTAGATCTTGAAGAAATTCAAGTACTTTAAAGTAACATACCTTCAATAAGCACTAGCAATCTGATAATGCTAAAAACGAACATATATTTCATAGCATTATTCCTCAAGAAAGACAAGCTTTTAGTTGCAATTGTTCTATTTACAAGTGATATTCGTTTAAATAATAAAAAGTGAAGACAAAAGACAGATTCGACGATTTGAAGACGCAAACGACCAAAAAGCTCAAAAGAACAAAAGACAATCAAAAAGGTTCCAATTATTGATAAGAAACGTCTCAAAATCACAAGAGTACAAGATTCAAAACGCAAAGTACAAGATATTAAATTGTACGCGAGGACGTTCGAAAATCCGGAACCGGGACCAGAGTCAATTCTTAACGCTCGACGCAACGGACTAAAAATTACAAGTTAACTATATATATAAATATAATATAATATATAATTAATTATATTAATTATATATATATTATATATATATATTTAAAACCGTCGGCAGCAGGAAACTCCAAGGGTGTAAACTGTAAATACCTCTCCGCGACTCGCGGAGTTTTAAGGGTATTTGGCCGCGAGTCGCGGAGCCCCAAAAATCATTCCTGGCTATAAATCAACCCGAATTCTGATCAAAATCATCATCATATTTTCTCAATCTCTCTCAATATATACGTAATATATTTATATTTATAATTTATATTTTAATTTTAATTATAATTCTAATAATAAGGGTATGTTAGCGAATGTTGTAAGGGTGTAAGTCGAAATTCTGTCCGTGTAACGCTACGCTATTTTTAATCATTGTAAGTTATGTTCAACCTTTTTACATTAATGTCTCGTAGCTAAGTTATTATTATGCTTGTTTAAAACGAAGTAATCATGATGTTGGGCTAATTACTAAAATTGGGTAATTGGGCTTTGTACCATAATTGGGGTTTGGACAAAAGAACGACACTTGTGGAAACTAGACTATGGGCTATTAATGGGCTTTATATTTGTTTAACTAAATGAAAGTTTGTTAATGTTAATATAAAGATTTACAATTGGGCGTCCCTATAAATTACCATATACACTCGATCGGACACGATGGGCGGGGTATTTATATGTACGAATAATCGTTCATTTAACCGGACACGGGAATGGATTAATAGCCACTAGAATAATTAAAACAGGGGTGAAATTACATTCAAGGGTAATTGGTGTAATTGTTAACAAAGTAGTAAAACCTTGGTTTACACGCAGTCGATAACCTGGTGTATTCATTAAACAAAGTATTAAAACCTTGTTACAATTCGAATCCCCAATTAGTTGGAATATTTATCTTCGGGTATAATAATAATTTGACAAGGACACTTGCAATTTATATTTATGACTGATGGACTGTTATGGACAAAAACCAGACGGACATATTGAATAATCCAGGACAAAGGACAATTAACCCATGGGCATAAAACTAAAACCAACACGTCAAACATCATGATTACGGAAGTTTAAATAAGCATAATTCTTTTATATCATATTTTATTTCCTTTATTTTATATTTAATTGCACTTCTAATTATCGCACTTTTATTTATTGTTATTTCATTTTATCGCACTTTTAATTATCGTACTTTTTAATTATCGCAATTTAATTTTTATCGCATTTTTATTATTCGCAATTTCATTATCGTTATTTACTTTACGCTTTAATTTAAAGTCTTGTATTTATTTTATATTTTACATTAGGTTTTAACTGCGACTAAAGTTTTAAAATCGACAAACCGGTCATTAAACGGTAAAAACCCCCCTTTATAATAATAATATCACTTATATATATATTTGTATTTTTATAAAAGTAAACTAATATAGCGTTGAGCTTTGCTTAAAGATTTCCCTGTGGAACGAACCGGACTTACTAAAAACTACACTACTGTACGATTAGGTACACTGCCTATAAGTGTTGTAGCAAGGTTTAAGTATATCCATTCTATAAATAAATAAATATCTTGTGTAAAATTGTATCGTATTTAATAGTATTTTCTGCTAAAATTTAATAGTATTTTATACCCCTCTGCTTTGACATCAAGTATTTTTGGCGCCGCTGCCGGGGATTTACTCTTAAAAGCCGGAAGCGCAACGCTAATATATAAAAAAAAAAAAAGATTTTTATCTACTTTTATTAAAAGTCGTTTTTTTTAAAATTACGTTTTAAATATTCAAAAATATAAAAAGAAAAACAAAAATATTAGTATTTTTAGGATTTTGTTAAATATTTAAGTTTTATAAGTTTCTTTATTTTTATTTTAGTTTATAAAAATATAAGTTTTAATTTTAATATCTTTTAATTATTTAAAAAACAGAAAACAAAATAAAAAAAAAAAAAAAAATAAAGAAAAACGCGTAAAAACAAAAGCTGTCAACTGAATTCCTGAACCCCGCGACTCGCGGGGTTTTCCTCTTTATTTGCCGCGACTCGCGGAGGTCTTCTGACACACGGACAAAACCCTAAAGTTGCATTAATTACGGAGTTTTAATTTATTATTATTATTATTTAACTTAATCATTATTATTATTATTATTAATTTTAGTTTTATTTTTACTTTTTACTTTATATATGTATTTTGTTTAATTAGTTTTATTAAAATTGTAAAATTAGTAGTTTTTATTAAATAAATAATATAAAAATAATATTTTTTATAAAAATTGTACTTTTTACAACTTTTTGTATATTTTTATATTTTGTACCTTTTTAATCGTTGTAGCGTAACTTTTGTATTTTTAGCTCATAATTAATTTTAAACTTAGTTTTTGCTATAGTTATTTTTACTCCTAGATTTTTAGGCTTTGCCGTAGAATTCCTTAAGTGCTTTTTCTTTAGACTAAGATTTAGGTGCTTTAGAATTTTGCGACGCCTTTTGAAGTTTTAGTTTCTTTTTAAGTTATTTTCATTTGGGATTTAGTTTTTCCTTGTAAGCTTTAATATTTTTAGACCTTTTACTATGTATCAATTATCATTCCAATTAGTAATTTCAATTTGCGATTATAATTTTAAGTTAGTTGTAGTAATAAGGTTAAATTAGTTAAGTATTTTTAAGTTTTTATAAGTTTCTTTTATTTTTCCGTCACCTTTTATTTTTCAACCATTTTTTTCTTTATCGACCTTTTTCGACGAACTCTTTGTCTTTCTTATTTCTCGCCATTCTAGTTTTTAGGACTTAGATTTTTTTCTACTTCTTATCTAAATTTCTTAAAATTACGAAAATTTATTTTAAGTGGTTAAATTGATAGACATCAAAATTTTCTGGTTCGTAGTAATAGTTGGATTTGTACGTGGACCGGGTTATTGGAGCCAAACAGTCCTCAATTATATTGAGACCAAACGAATCCTGCCCCTCTGCTGCATCTTTTGGCTATTCGAAACGTGGGCAAAATCAGAAAAGTCTATTGATTGGATAACTTATTATAATTTTTCTTTCCTTTTAAAAACTAATAGGATATTCAGTGAATGCACCGAGCAAGACGTTCATCACCTTTTGTACGTTCACCACCTGTAACTAGATCAAGACATCGTTTAACAAATATAACCGCCGTTGATTTTTCTTTAGAATCGTCATCCAGTCGACCAAGTACTTCAGTTCAAATTTCCGATAATCCAGTTTTTGAAACAAACCTCACAATTGAGAATCCAGAAAATATTCAGGAACGGTTCATAGATCCTGAACCACTAAACTTTCCTCCGGAACCACCAATCATTCAAACAGAGATTGTTGAGGAACGAACTATTAAATCAGAATCATCTAGTGATACCGAGTCAACAAATTCAATTATGGAGAATCTGGAACCTTTAAGTATGGAAGACCGAATGAGAGCTAAACGCACTGGCCAAGGTCACGCAATTACTCATCCAGACATTAATGCGCCAGATTATGAAATCAAAGGACAAATTCTACACATGGTGACTAATCAATGCCAATTTAGTGGTGCGCCGAAGGAAGATCCAAATGAACATCTACGTACCTTTAATAGGATCTGCACACTATTTAAAATCCGAGAAGTGGAGGATGAACAGATATATCTCATGTTATTTCCCTGGACTTTAAAGGGAGAAGCCAAAGATTGGTTGGAATCGTTACCTGAAGGGGCGATCGATACATGGGATGTTTTAATTGACAAATTTCTTAAACAATTCTTTCCTGCATCTAAAGCAGTAAGACTTCAAGCAGAAATTGTTACGTTCACACAAAAGCCAAATGAAACTCTATATGAGGCGTGGACAAGATATGGAAAGTTATTAAGAGGATGTCCGCAACATGGTTTAGACACCTGTCAAATAGTACAAATATTCTACCGAGGATGCGACATCACTACAAGAAAAGACATAGATATAGCAGCCGGTGGTTCTATTATGAAGAAAACCGAAACTGATGCTTACAAAATTATTGATAATACTGCTTCCCACTCACATGAGTGGCACCAAGAAAAAGATATCATTAGATCATCTAAAGCAGCTAGAGCCGATTCTAGCCATGACTTAGATTCCATTTCCGCAAAGATAGATGCTGTGGAGAGACGAATGGAAAAGATGACTAAGGATATTCACTCAATACGAATTAGTTGTGAGCAGTGTGGAGGACCACATTTGACAAAAGATTGTCTCAGTATTGAATTAACAATGGAACAAAGAGAGAATATTTCATACATAAACCAAAGGCCTGGAAATAATTATCAGAATAATTATCAACCGCCAAGACCGATTTACAATCAAAACCAGAATTATAACCGAAATATTCCATACAACAACCAACAAGGTCCTAGCAATCAACAAGTAGCCAATAATACTTATAATCAGCAAAGACCGAATTTTCAAAACAAACCACCACAACAAACCGATGATAAAAAGCCGAATTTAGAAGATATGATGACGAAGCTAGTTGAAACTCAAACGCAGTTTTTCACATCTCAAAAACAAACCAATGAACAAAATGCTCAAGCATTTAGAAATCAACAAGCTTCTATTCAAAATCTGGAACAAAAAGTAAGTAACCTAGCAAGGTTAATAGGTGAAAGAAAACCGGGAAGTTTACCAAGCGATACAAATGCTAACCCCCGGAATGAAACAGCTAAAGCTATTACCACAAGAAGTGGTACAACACTTAAACCACCTGAAATACCTGTAACTTCTGATGAAACTATTCCTACTCCACAAGAACCACAACCTGATCAAGATAAGGAAAAAGAACCGGTAGTTGAAAAGGTTAATGAAGATAACACAGTTAAGGATAAACCTTATGTTAAACCATACCAACCACCACTTCCTTATCCGAGTAAAATGAAGAAAGAAAAACTTGAAGCCGAGCAATCCAAATTCTTGGATATGTTTAAACAGATAAATGTAAATCTTCCTTTCATTGATGTGATTTCAGGAATGCCAAGGTATGCTAAATTCTTGAAAGATCTAATCACGAATAGAAGGAAAATGGAAGAACTCTCGGCTGTTACTATGAATGCTAATTGTTCAGCAGTGCTGTTGAATAAGATACCAGAAAAACTATCTGATCCAGGAAGTTTCACAATTCCATGTTTTCTGGGTAGTCTTAGTTCAATAGAAGCATTAGCAGACTTAGGTGCTAGTATAAATCTAATGCCGTATTCACTATACGCTAAACTAGACCTTGGAGAATTGAAACCAACCAGAATAAGCATACAACTAGCCGATAGATCAATAAAATATCCTAGAGGGATAATGGAGAACATGCTAGTTAAAGTTGGTACTTTAGTATTTCCAGTAGATTTTGTTGTTTTGGACATGGAAGAAGATTCTCAAGTTCCTCTCATATTAGGAAGACCATTCTTAAACACGGCTAAAGCAATGATAGACGTGTTCGGTAAGAAACTGACCCTAAGTATAGAGGATGAGAGTGTTACCTTTTCAGTTGATAGAGCAATGCAACAACCACAATCTGCAGATGATACATGTTATTATATTAAAACTATAGATGCACATGCAGAATTATTAGAAGAATTTCCAGAATTACAAGGAACGGGAGAATGTTCTTTAGGAGAAGGTAATGAACCAATTGATGAAGCCGAAATGTTAGCTACACTTATAGCTAATGGATATGAACCAACAACAGAAGAAATTCAAATGCTAAAAGAAGAAGACAGATATCGATATAAATCATCGATAGAAGAACCTCCGAAATTAGAGTTAAAGCCACTTCCAAATCATTTGGAATACGCTTATTTACATGGTGAATCTGAATTACCTGTAATAATATCGTCTTCTCTTACTGAAAATGAGAAATCACAACTCATTTCTGTGTTGAAAGCTCATAAACCAGCCATTGCATGGAAGATTCATGATATTAAAGGAATAAGTCCTTCGTATTGCACACATAAAATCCTTATGGAAGAAGGTCATAAAACGTATGTGCAACGCCAACGAAGACTAAATCCTAATATGCAAGATGTAGTTAAGAAAGAGATTATTAAACTGCTAGATGCAGGTTTGATATATCCAATCTCTGATAGTCCATGGGTAAGCCCAGTTCAATGCGTGCCTAAGAAGGGTGGCATGACTGTCATCACAAATGAGAAAAATGAGCTTATTCCTACCAGGACTGTAACAGGATGGCGTGTATGTATTGATTATAGAAAATTAAATGACGCCACCAGAAAAGATCACTTTCCCTTACCTTTCATAGATCAAATGTTGGAAAGATTAGCCGGAAATAGTTACTATTGTTTTCTAGATGGATTTTCCGGATATTTTCAAATTCCAATAGCACCCGAAGATCAAGAGAAAACCACATTCACGTGCTCTTATGGTACTTTTGCTTACAAACGCATGCCATTCGGACTTTGTAACGCCCCTGCAACCTTTCAAAGGTGTATGATGGCAATTTTTCACGACATGATAGAAGAATGCATGGAAGTATTCATGGATGACTTTTCAGTCTTCGGTGATACATTTAAATCATGTCTAGTTAATCTGGAACGAATGCTAATTAGATGCGAAAAATCAAATCTAGTACTTAATTGGGAGAAATGCCATTTCATGGTTAAAGAAGGCATCGTTCTTGGACATAAAATTTCAAAAGAAGGAATTGAAGTGGATAGAGCTAAAGTAGATGTAATTGCTAAACTTCCACATCCCACCAATGTTAGAGGAGTTAGGAGTTTTCTAGGGCATGCCGGTTTTTACCGACGTTTCATAAAAGATTTTTCTAAAATTGCCACCCCTATGAATAAACTCCTAGAAAAGGATGCGCCATTCATCTTTTCAGATGAGTGTATCAAATCTTTTAATATTCTAAAAGAAAAACTCACTAATGCGCCGATCATGATAACACCAAATTGGAATCTACCATTTGAACTAATGTGCGATGCAAGTGATTTTGCAATGGGAGCCGTTTTAGGACAAAGGATTGAAAAACGATTTCAACCTATATATTATGCTAGTAAGACATTACAAGGAGCACAAACGAACTATACAACTACTGAAAAAGAACTCCTTGCTATTGTCTTTGCTTTTGACAAATTTCGATCATATCTCGTTCTAGCAAAAACGGTGGTCTATACCGACCATTCTGCTCTTAAATACCTATTTTCAAAACAAGATGCTAAACCAAGATTAATCCGTTGGATCTTACTCTTACAAGAGTTTGATATTGAAATCCGAGATAAAAAAGGAGCAGAAAATCTCGCCGCTGATCATCTTTCTCGTCTTGAAAATCCCGAATTAGAAGTTCTGAATGAATCGGCCATACAAGACAACTTTCCTGATGAATATCTATTGAAGATAGATTATAAAGAAATCCCATGGTTTGCAGACTATGCAAACTACTTAGTTTGTGGATTCCTTGAAAAAGGATTATCGTACCAAAGACGAAAGAAATTCTTCAGTGATATAAAACACTATTTCTGGGAAGATCCACATCTGTTTAAAAGTTGTCCCGATGGAATAATACGCCGATGTGTATTTGGAGATGAAGCTAGTAAAATTTTAAACCATTGTCACACAGGACCAACAGGAGGGCATTATGGGCCTCAACTAACAGCAAGAAAAGTTTATGAAGCTGGATTCTATTGGCCTACAATTTACAAAGACGCACACCTTCTTTGCAAATCCTGTGATGCATGTCAAAGGGCCGGAAAAATAAGTCAACGTGATGAAATGCCACAAAATGTCATCCAAGTATGTGAAGTATTTGACATTTGGGGTATTGACTTTATGGGTCCATTTCCAAAATCTCATAATAATCTATATATACTCGTAGCCATTGATTATGTATCTAAATGGGCGGAAGCACAAGCTCTCCCAACTAACGATGCACGAGTTGTAGTCAACTTTTTAAAACGTCTTTTTGCAAGGTTTGGAACACCGAAAGCTTTAATAAGTGATCGGGGTACTCATTTCTGTAATAATCAACTTGAGAAAGTTCTTAAAAGATATGGAGTAACTCATAAAATCTCCACCGCATATCATCCACAAACAAGTGGACAAGTTGAAAATACAAACCGAGCTTTAAAACGTATTCTAGAGAAAACCGTAGGATCAAATCCAAAGGAATGGTCCATTAAATTGGAGGATGCACTCTGGGCTTTTAGAACAGCCTACAAAACTCCAATTGGAACCACACCTTTTAGACTTGTTTATGGAAAAGCATGTCATCTTCCAGTAGAAATTGAACACAAAGCATTTTGGGCTTTGAAAACATGTAATCTTGATTTACATGAAGCTGGACGTCTACGATTAAGTCAACTAAACGAATTAGAAGAATTAAGACATGAAGCATACGAAAATTCGTTAATCTATAAAGAAAGAACGAAGAAATGGCATGATAAAAGAATCAGAAGTTCAAAAGAATTTAAAGAAGGAGACAGAGTTCTTCTTTTCAATTCACGATTCAAGCTATTTCCTGGAAAATTGAAATCAAGATGGTCTGGACCATTCATAGTCAAAAGAGTTTTCCCATACGGAACGATAGAATTGATAAATTCAAATGGGATTGAATTTAAAGTTAATGGTCACAGAGTTAAACATTACATACAGGGTCCGATGGAAGTCGACAACGAAGTTAATCACAATTTCGACACCACAGCTAACTAAGTGTGGGGAGAATCAAGTGTTTAAGGGATAATATGTATTTCTGTTAGAGTTAGATTGTCTGTTTTCGTGTAGTTCTCGAAAATGGAACACGTATGGTCTTTCCCTAGCAGACCCTAAAGAACTAGTCTTCTCCCCCCATTCTGAATTTTTATTTTTTTTAGGTTTTTACAAAATGAAGACTGCCTGTGAACTAAACCATGGTCTAATGCTACACGCTTTGATCACTAAACGTAATAATGACATACTACCGAGTGAATTAGTATCAGTAATCAGAGAAAGAATGGACGGAGTTAGAAAAGGATCCAGATGCGAAGATAATAAGTTACAATTTGGTAAAGGAAAATCAAAATCCGCAGCGAAAAGAAGAGCACGACACCTAGAAAAATGTCACAAATGCGGAAAATGGTCACATGGAGGTAAATGTTCAAATAATCAAACCTATTCAAATACAGAATTTGTTACTTTATGCAGAGACGGACCGTTCATATGTTTAGAAGAAAAGACAATGAATGCTAGAGGTTACGCCTATGCAGCCATGGAAGACCAATTAAACCGACTATCTTATGAATATAATAGATCATATAACTAAGAAATCTATTTCACAGGTATGTCTGTACAGTTTTTATTTTTATTTTTATTTTTAACCTTTTGATAATAAACGCTAATTTGTTCGCTAAAAAGTATTAAATTGGTATTAAATAAAATTAGGTTTGGCGACCGAAATTATTGATATCCTTCAAAAATTTATTACATCACTGCGAAATTTAACGTTTATTCTTAAGGTATAAATATCTTTAATCAATCAACCCAAAATATTTCAAAAATTCGTCATGAGTTAAATTAGGTCTTGAAACCAAAATTACTTTACCGAAAAGAGGGGCGCATATTTTTGATAATATTTGACTGATTAAAGTGGGATAAAAAGACAAAAAGATTTTTAAATTTATTTTTACCATGTTTTTAATCTTAATATTTAAATCTTAAATTAATATTGTAAACTTTGTAAAAACAATATATTTAAAATTATAAATATTTGAAAAATTAATATAAGTTTGGTATGAATTTATAAATTTTTAAATTAAGTTTGGTGTGAATTTTTAATTTTTAAAATATTAATTTTTAATTTTATGCATTTTAAATTTTGAGTTTGGTGTGAATTTTTAATTATTAATTTTGAATTTTATAATTGTGTGAATTTAAAAACAAAAATTTACTTTATCTCATTAAGTTAAAAATATGATTTTTAAAATTCGTCGTAAGTTGAAGACTAGGTCTTTGAACCGAAATTGCTTTACCCGAGGAAGGGACGAGAACTTTTATTATCATTATTTTTAATCTTATTAAATTAAAGTATGCCAAAAACATTAAAAAACCCAAAAATCTTAGCTTTTAAAACAATCGCTAAAAAAAAAAAAAACAAATTTTAAAATTTTGTCGAGGGACGGACTAGGACATCGATCCGAAACGACCTCGTCCTAAATAACAAGGGAAACAAAATTTTAAAATTAATTTCTTAATTGTTTATAAGTTAAAGATTATAAAAAAAAAAGAAAAAAAAAAAAGGGTAAACTCCGCGACTCGCGGAGTTTGCAGTGCAAACCTCCGCGACTCGCGGAGGGACAAAATTACAGAAAAAAAATAAAACTAGCTGCTCGAACTGATCACTCTCACACACACATAAACACCCAAATACAGCTCGAACAGAACCCGAAAACCCACGAAAATCACCCCCAAAAATCTCAATTTTTAACCGTTAATCACCAAATTTTTTGCTAAAATCATGTTGAGAAGGATGATATCTAGGAACTACTCAAGAAAAACGGTAAATTTCTACACCTAAACACCATTTAATTCGAATTTTAGTGTTCTTGAGCTAATTTTTACCCAATTTGATTTTGATGCTTTTTAGTGTAATTAGACTTAAATTGTTTATGTATTATGCTTGTATAACCTAGATTGATGCTGTTTAACATGATTAGAAGCCTTAAACTTCAAATTTTGAATAATCTAGGGTTTGTGTTCTTGAGCAATTTGGGGCTTTTTGATATAAACAGGTTATGGCCAATTTTTGTCATGAATTATTGCTAAATTGAGTAGTGTAACATGTCTAGGTAGTTAAAAGATCCAAACTTTAAGCCTAAACATGATTTTGAGAATTAAAGTGGACTTTTTCAAGTCCAAAATTCATGAACTTGATTTTTGAAAGATAATGCCATTTGAGACTTGTTTATTTGCTAGTAATGATTATTTTGACATGTTATTTGAGTTGAATGTTTATGAACTTGGCGAAAATTTTCGTATATGCTTATTTGAAAAAGTGTAGATTTGATAAAAATGTGAAAATAAGCTTAAGTTTGATGTAAATTGATAATGTCATTGTAATTATTTTGATTGATGATTTTGCTGACACTAATGCATATTTGGATGCACAAAATTTGTGTTTGATGTGTTTTGCAGAATGAAAGGGGTGAATCTTCATCCCAAGCCCGCCATGCTCCTGCTGAGAACTTGGAACAACAGGAGGTAGATAACTACTACAAGCAGGATGTACCTCATCCAGTCATGACCTTTTCAGATATGCACTTGGAACAGTTGCACCCGAACTTGCGATTTGACAGACTTTGGATAGATTATCCAAAATATCAACGGGGTTTGCATACTCTTCATTCCAAGGTTGTTGAGGTACCAAGGGTCATAGAATGGGGACCCTTGGAAGCTGTAGAATTGGCCGGGCCAATTAGGGAATTACTGGTACAGAGGTATGGTAATTCTTATTTTAATGACTGGATATGTTTATTCACCATACGCAGACCTGTATATAAAGTATGGTGTGAAGAGTTGTTATGTAGTATAGAGTTGAATGATCGGGTAGCTAGTTTAACCGATCGTTCTTTTATTAGATTTTTGTTAGGCGGTTCGATGCGCCACATGTCTTTACTGGACATGGCTCAGGCTTTACGTATATATACGCCTGAGGAATTAGCGTCTGCCGATTGTAGAGGATTGATACTAAACGGTAGGAAAATAGATGAGAATTTTGATACACACGGTGTGTGGAGTCAAATGACAAGCCACCACCGTTTCAAAGGGGGAAACTACTCTTATTTGGATATAGATAGAGCCGAATTAAGAGTAATACATAGGTTTTTAGCTAATTCGATTACACAAAGGGGTAAAAACAAAGAAAAGGTAAATGAACAAGATTTGTTTTACCATATGTGTATTCGAGACCCACACAGCGCTGTAAGTATACCATATTGTGTGGGTTATTATTTATCAGCTATGGTTCGAGGGATGCGTCCACATAGCATAATAGGAGGTGGTATTTTTATTACTTTGATTGGTGAATATCTCGGTGTGGATATAAGTCGGGGGGGATTATTAGTAGAAGAGCCGGAACCCCGCGACACTATAGGTTTAAATGTATACCATGGTGCGAAAGTGTTGAAGCGGCGAAATAACGCCGCAGTACGATACAATGGTAGACATCCACAGGCAGAGAGAAACCAGGAACAAGGTAATGTAGGAGGGGGGAACCAGATGCAAGAAATGCATAGGTTTATAGCTTCTCAGGAATACGAAAATGCTAGACAGAGAGCATTTGAAGATTGGCAAGTTCATCAGAACCAGATCATAGCGCATTGCCAACATATAGGTAGAAACTATATTCCTACACCGAAACCCGTCTTCCCTCCTTGGTCGATAGAGATGCAGCCACCATATCCTACGTATGACCCTGCCGAAGCATTCTATAGCACTTATGGTTATGCGTGGAATCCCTATTGGTACCAATATCATCCTTAGTTTACTTATTTTTTTATTATTTTGTAATTTGTAATTATTGATATATTTAATATTTTTGTTAATATTGTAATCATTTTTATAATTATCTAACTTTTATTCTTATATTTTAATAATTTTTGAATGTGGGGTAATATACCAAACTTCAAAAATATGTATATATGTTTGCAATTTATCTTATGTACATAACAGGGTAAAACAACGCATTTTCAAAGACTGGCATTAAGTTCAGCAAAAGCAACTAATTTTGACGACAAAGATGCAAAATATATGTGAAATAACAACAAGACGGAATGAACAAATGATGTGCACCATTTATCATTCAGCAAACAAACGCCGATATATTTGGAAACTTTGGTAAAAATTTAATCATTTTCACACAAATCACCCTCAATAATTTAAATTGTTACTGATTTCTTGCAAATGAGGGCATTGCAAGATCTTAAGTGTGGGAAGGGATTAAATTCTTTCGGATTTTAAAATTTTTATATTAAACACTTGGTTACCATTAAAAATACTAGTAAAGCAGTAGTTGTATTAGAATCTAGTGCTCTCTGATAATAAAGAACAGCCCTGGTCTTATATACTGACTACCCAATTCTAGTAAAATTTTTCAAAATTTTCAATTAAATGAATTCAAAATCATGTTTATACATATTTATGAACGATAAAACTAGGTTTTAACACCGAAATTATTGTTACCTCAAAAAGGACATAAATTGAGAAACAAACTAAAACGTCAAAATTCATTTAAAATGGAATAGAGGACGATAAAAAGAAAAATAAAAAGCCAAGTGTGGGAAAATTTACCAAGTTATTTTAAACATATGTCACATATATTTGTAACAAATAACTGAAAATACTTTTGCTTTGAACTAAACTAAACTGTTTTACCCGATGAAAGAAAAGAAGAGATGGATCTACACGATGAATCAATTCCATCATTAAAAGGAAGTAAAGTCTTCCGAAAAAGACACGCGCTTCTTGATTTAGGTCATGAAGTTGTCGTTCAGACCAGCTGTAGGTTGACGAAAAATCTAGAAAAAGTCATCACTAAAATCAGCAGGAAATCCACGGACCTCAGCATTAAACAGGGTCGCCAAGTGGTCAGATTTATCCTAACCATGAGAAGGATTTATCTCGTACAATGGGGAGGCACCGTGCAAATTAGCTGGATAAGACTAATGAATCAGATCCCCAGAAAGGATAATCTCCTTAAAGATTAAAAATCAGCTTTTAAGACTGATATTACTCAATCCTAGAGATTGACCGTAAAGATTGAGAATTCAAACTCATGGAATTCAATGATATCTAAAACTCGAGCTGAAACGAGAAAATATTTTGATCAAAAATACAAACCGATTTGTTTTCTGAAAACCCTAATTTCAATGCGTTCATTACCATTGAACGTAAAATCCTAGGAATTCACCTGGAATTCATTAGGTCACCTGAATCAAATTGGGTGTCAACCGTAAGAACGGTGGTTGCATAGCATGGTCAAAGACAGGACCTTGTGCCAGACCGACAAATTATAAGGGTGAGCTTTACTATTGCTCCTACCAAGGATAGTAATTGCGTCCGACACGTTATAGACCATAATCAAAAGCATGTCACGGGACATTGCCTTAACAGTTGCTTGTTCAACGCTTTCCTTTACAACCGGACGGTAGTTTGCCGAAAGGTAATATACGGAACAAGTAAACTGGACGTGTTGCTTTCCAAATACAAGGTTAGCAAGTGGGTGACACAAAACCGCAAGTTTTGAGCTAAAATTTTCAAATCTGAAACCCACCAAACCCACAAATATTTTGCAAACACCGGTAAAGGGTTATTCCGGAAAACTTATCTAGGGTAAAAACTAGATTTAATTTTCAAAAGATCAAATGTTTTCATAAAGATCCAATTTCCTTAATGGATCTAAATTTTTATAGTCATGTGGGACTGTAAACCATATCGTTACTACCATTGTTTATACCGCCGTATAGAAATCACTGATGTACAAAGTGTGAAGAATAAAGAAGTGATTCTAGTATTTCAAGACAATATTGCTTGAGGACAAGCAACGCTCAAGTGTGGGAATATTTGATAATGCTAAAAACGAACATATATTTCATAGCATTATTCCTCAAGAAAGACAAGCTTTTAGTTGCAATTGTTCTATTTACAAGTGATATTCGTTTAAATAATAAAAAGTGAAGACAAAAGACAGATTCGACGATTTGAAGATGCAAACGACCAAAAAGCTCAAAAGAACAAAAGACAATCAAAAAGGTTCCAATTATTGATAAGAAACGTCTCAAAATCACAAGAGTACAAGATTCAAAACGCAAAGTACAAGATATTAAATTGTACGCGAGGACGTTCGAAAATCCGGAACCGGGACCAGAGTCAATTCTTAACGCTCGACGCAACGGACTAAAAATTACAAGTTAACTATATATATAAATATAATATAATATATAATTAATTATATTAATTATATATATATTATATATATATATTTAAAACCGTCGGCAGCAGGAAACTCCAAGGGTGTAAACTGTAAATACCTCTCCGCGACTCGCGGAGTTTTAAGGGTATTTGGCCGCGAGTCGCGGAGCCCCAAAAATCATTCCTGGCTATAAATCAACCCGAATTCTGATCAAAATCATCATCATATTTTCTCAATCTCTCTCAATATATACGTAATATATTTATATTTATAATTTATATTTTAATTTTAATTATAATTCTAATAATAAGGGTATGTTAGCGAATGTTGTAAGGGTGTAAGTCGAAATTCTGTCCGTGTAACGCTACGCTATTTTTAATCATTGTAAGTTATGTTCAACCTTTTTACATTAATGTCTCGTAGCTAAGTTATTATTATGCTTGTTTAAAACGAAGTAATCATGATGTTGGGCTAATTACTAAAATTGGGTAATTGGGCTTTGTACCATAATTGGGGTTTGGACAAAAGAACGACACTTGTGGAAACTAGACTATGGGCTATTAATGGGCTTTATATTTGTTTAACTAAATGAAAGTTTGTTAATGTTAATATAAAGATTTACAATTGGGCGTCCCTATAAATTACCATATACACTCGATCGAACACGATGGGCGGGGTATTTATATGTACGAATAATCGTTCATTTAACCGGACACGGGAATGGATTAATAGCCACTAGAATAATTAAAACAGGGGTGAAATTACATTCAAGGGTAATTGGTGTAATTGTTAACAAAGTAGTAAAACCTTGGTTTACACGCAGTCGATAACCTGGTGTATTCATTAAACAAAGTATTAAAACCTTGTTACAATTCGAATCCCCAATTAGTTGGAATATTTATCTTCGGGTATAATAATAATTTGACAAGGACACTTGCAATTTATATTTATGACTGATGGACTGTTATGGACAAAAACCAGACGGACATATTGAATAATCCAGGACAAAGGACAATTAACCCATGGGCATAAAACTAAAACCAACACGTCAAACATCATGATTACGGAAGTTTAAATAAGCATAATTCTTTTATATCATATTTTATTTCCTTTATTTTATATTTAATTGCACTTCTAATTATCGCACTTTTATTTATTGTTATTTCATTTTATCGCACTTTTAATTATCGTACTTTTTAATTATCGCAATTTAATTTTTATCGCATTTTTATTATTCGCAATTTCATTATCGTTATTTACTTTACGCTTTAATTTAAAGTCTTGTATTTATTTTATATTTTACATTAGGTTTTAACTGCGACTAAAGTTTTAAAATCGACAAACCGGTCATTAAACGGTAAAAACCCCCCTTTATAATAATAATATCACTTATATATATATTTGTATTTTTATAAAAGTAAACTAATATAGCGTTGAGCTTTGCTTAAAGATTTCCCTGTGGAACGAACCGGACTTACTAAAAACTACACTACTGTACGATTAGGTACACTGCCTATAAGTGTTGTAGCAAGGTTTAAGTATATCCATTCTATAAATAAATAAATATCTTGTGTAAAATTGTATCGTATTTAATAGTATTTTCTGCTAAAATTTAATAGTATTTTATACCCCTCTGCTTTGACATCACAATCCACACGTTGAAACTGAGCACACTGTTGGTAAGCCAGAACGTGTTACACCTGCACTTTATAGATCTAGTAGAGCTCATCGGCTTATGAGGTTTAATTATCTGATTAATTCAGATAAACCTCAACTAAGGGATTATGATGAACCCTCTAGCTGTGTGAGGCCATATCAGATTCTGAATCTGAAAATGACTAGATTCTATGAATACAGATATGCAGTCCATGAAGGATAATCAAGTATGAGACTTGATTGATCTTCTACCCAATTGTAAGACAATGAGGTAAAAATGGGTCTTCAAAGGAAGACTGATATGGACGGTAATGTAAACACTTTTAAAGCTCTATTGGTGACAAAAGGTTATGATGAAAGTTTTTCACCAGTCGTGAGCCCTAAAACAATTAGGATACTTATTGCCATGGTTGCTTTTCATGATAATAAAATATGGCTAATGGATGTCAAAACCGCTTTCCTAAATGGCGACCTAAGCGAGGACGTATATATGGTTCAGCCGGAAGGGTTTATGAATCCTAAGCATCCTAATAAAGTATGCAAGCTTCTAAAATCCATTTATGGATAAAAGCAAGCATCCAGGAGCTAGAATCTTAAGTTTAATGAGAAAATAAATTCTCAAAACCAAGATAAGCTCTGAGTTTACATTAGAGCTAGTGGGAGCAGAGTAGTCTTCTTGATCTTATATGTTGATGACATATTACTTATTAGAAATAACATTCCAACTTGCAAGATGTCAAGTCTTGGCTTGGAAAATGTATTTCCATAAAGGATCTTGATGAAGCTACTTATATTATTAGAATGAGGATCTATACAATAGATCCAATTGGCTTATTGGTTTGAATCAAAGTACATACATTATCTTGCAGAGATTTAGCATGCAAAACTCCAAGCATGGAGCTTTGCCAATGCAAAAGGGCATAACCTTGAGAAAGTCTCAAAAGTCCTATCACAGTAGATGAGATGAGACAAATGAAATGTATCACATATGCTTCGGCTATATGATCCATTATGTATGCCATGATATGTACTATACTCGATGTTTCGTTAGTTTTGAGTTTGACGAGTCATTGTCAACATAATCCGGGTGAAGTACATTGGATTGTTGTTAAGAATATTCTTTAGTATTTGCATAGTACTAATGATATGTTCTTGGTTTACGGTGGTTTGGAAAAAGAGTTAAGTATTAAGTTTTATACTTATTCTAGTTTCCAAACTGATCAAGATGATTCTCGATCCAGTCACGTTGTTTCTTTGTCATGATGGGCAAGACATTTGATTGGAAGAGCTCTAGGCAGAGCACTATTGAACAATCTACAACAAAAACAGAATACATTATTGACTGAGAAGCTACTCAGAAAGCTGTCTGGGTAAGGAAGTTCGTTGTTATACTCAGAGTAGTACACAACATTTAATCTTCTATAATATGTACTGTGATAGTTCGAGTGTTAATATACTTTTGAAAGAATCACATGTATATAAAAGTATCCGGCACATTCTTCAAAAGTTTGACTACATTCATTAAGTCATTAAGAGGAATGATATTAGTATTCTTAAAGGTTCATACAAATGATAATGTGGCTGACCCGTTCACGAAGCCCATGATGCACAACAAGCATGATGATCATGCTAGTAATATTGGACTTCGTTATGCTGCTGATCTTTTTCATTTGTAATTTAATATTTGGATATTTTTGGAACATTAAGCAGTTTTATATTAATGAACTGACATACTTGATATGGTCGTTTTCATTTATATCACTGTGTTCTATATTAGCATGTTTAATCCATGAATAATTGTTGATTATTCAAAATCTCCATAATCGGTCATGTTATGGGAATAACATGAATTAAGATTAATGTGAAATTTTGGTTATATTCATTGATGATGAATAGTTAACTTGTTGAGACCAAAATTCATATGTATTCATTGATGATGAATATTGGAATGACCCAACCATGAGATGTCACTACATGGATCGTAGTCAGTAGTGAATCTTTTAGTGATTATGTCTTTGTGTCCTTAGACTTGAGATGCACGCCCGTCTTGATGAGTGTAGCATTGTATTTTGATATGGTTAAACGCTGTCCTGAATAAGGCTGTTATAAAGGCCATTATTGGGTATAATGTAAAGCTCGTGATAGACACGTGTATGCAATATAGGATTTGTTCCTCTAAAATGTTTGGAGTTAGATACTTTTTGAGCTCCTCGATGAATGAATAAGATATTTGTGTGGCCGCACCCAGATGTAATTAAGATGATACTTAATTAATTTGGTGATCTAATTCAGTTCTAAGATCGATAAATAAAATTGTTAAACAAATGAGAATGACCGATGATCCATATCTCAAGTTTAACTAAAGTATCTGAAACAAAAGGACGAATGACATTTAACACTTACCATAAACAGTTTCGAGAAACTATCCTCACGTGAATTTGGGGACAATGACGTGTTGTTAGACGCTTATCATTGTTTGTATAGTTACTTGGTGTTGTGCCATGCACAAGTGGGAGTCTGTAGGATTAATGTGCAAGGTACAACATATAACTATATGGCCAACCTCATTTGAGCCTTCGGGGTCACACACATATACACCTAGACGTCAAATAAAATATATATATGATGTATATATATTACTCAAGTAACAAAATAGTAAATCGAAATTAATTCATTTACTATTCATGTGAATAGTAAATGAAATGAAATTAATTAATTTACTATTCACATGAAAGTGACATGATAGAAATTATTAATTATAAGTTTCATAAACTACCCCTGAAGTATTTGTAAAATACGACTTTATGATATATAATTGATCTAATAATTTGGATTTACGTTTCATTTTCAAAAGGTGAATTGAAATTAATTAATTTACTATTCACATGAAAATGACATGATTGAAATTATTAATTATAAGTTTCATAAACTACCCCTAAAGTATTTGAGAAATACGACTTTTTAAAATATAGCATTGTATTTGAAAATGATCTTGATTTCTTTTGATTTGCTTTTTGCTATCAAACAAACGAATCTTGATTTCTTTTGATTTACTTTATGCTACCAAACAAATGGGATATATTATATATTCATATATGTGTATCATATTACGAAGTAATTTTTGAATCATTCTAATGCTTTCGATGAACTAAAAGGAAAAACACATATTACATATTTTGGGTTCATAATATTAATCAAAGGTTGATTGATTATTACTTGGGTTTGGACTAGCATCCATTGACGTTGTTTGAAGTGTAGTGTGGACTATCCAAAGAGACGGTCATATTTTTGATCGTAGGTTTCTCTCCTTCAATCAGGTTCTTCAAGAAAGGTTTCTCTCCTTCAATCAGTTTCTTCAAGAAAGGTATATCGTTTACTCATCTTATGATTTATATTCTTGACAATTATTATGGTGTAACTGGATTTTTGGGATCGTTAATCATGTGCATGTTTCATTAAATAAGTGAAAATTTAATCTTGTTAAATTTTGTTCATAAAATAATAAAAGATTATTATTTTAACTATCCGCTGCGTTAATCTGTTTTGGTAAAAGTACACACACGATTTTCCAACAGATTTTACATTACAAAAATAAAAACCTTTCATAATGAAAGTTTTCAAAATTGACTGGTAAAGTACAATTGTTTTTATACGTTTTATATATAGAATTTATAGATAAATAATAGATATAGACGTATAAGTCATTTTGAAAAGTTACCAGTAGTATGCTCATTTTCGTATTACACATTTCAAACTCATACTCAATTCAGAAATTGACCAAGACCTGGAAACTTCATTTGTTTTCTTCGATATCCATTACGATTATTATGTGGATTTTTTTAACACAAAACTTTGTAGTTTAGTTATGGTGTCACATACAATAACCTCCACAAAAAGCAGCTTATCGTTTGAATGTATCGTTGATTCCAAAAAAACTCATTCAGACAGTTTTACAAACACCTTGTGGACACTAATAAAAAAAAAAAATTTCCTTTTAATCCAACAAACCACACTCAATCAGTTTGCTTCCACATTAACAACAAAACGGAAAACAACAATGCATCAATATAGATTATTTACTGCTGTTAACGACAATGGATTTTCCGGCAGGAAAGTCCCGAGTATGAGACAAAAAAATCATAAAAAAAAAAAAAAAAAACTCAAACAATCAACAATGTCAAATAAAAATAGAAGTAACAAAAAGCTATGAACTAAATAAGCAACAAACATATTCAGAATACACACTAATTACTCAGTTTTATAGTCGTAACTTGAAATACCCAAAAGAAATTAGAGTTTAAAAGTTACCTATCTTTAGTTGCTGAAAATATTGAATAACAATCATAAGAGAAACGATGATGCAAAGCCTTAAACCCCAATTTGGCGACTCTGGCCATTGCGGCCCAACATTAAACCCTAATTTCTACTCCAAATCGTCACCCGATTTTAACAAATAAACGACAGTTAATCAGGTGGTGATGACAGTGGCGGCGGCAGTGGTGGTGGTGGTTGAGGTTACTACTGGTGGCGGCGGCAGTTACTACTGGTGGCGGCGGCAGTTACTACTGGTGGCGTTGGCGGGTGTTGGTGGTAGGGGTGTTCATCGGTTCGGTTTTTGGTTTTTCGGTTCGGTTTTTTCGGTTTTGAAACTTATAAAATCAAAACCGAAAACCAAACCGAAACCAAATTTAAATATCAAAACCATAACCAAAACCGAACCGAAAACCAAATTTTATTTCGGTTTGGTTTAGGTTAAAACCGAAAATCACTAGATAAAAATCCTAACCAGCATAAACTTACATATAAATTAAGAAAAACGGTTGTGGAATTAATTTAAGTATATAGGATATATAACATGTTTATTGTTTAATAAAAATGTAATAATACGTCAAATACAATATAAATATATAAATATTATAATTATAAATATGTTTTAAAATGTTATTAATTTGAATTCGGTTTTTAATTCGGTTTTCGGTTAACCAAATTGAAACTTTTCAAAACCACAAACCAAACCAAAAACCGAATTACGAATTCTGTTTCGGTTTCGGTCAATCCGAAAACCGTTTAAAAAATTCGATTTGGCTTTTTTTGGTTTGGATTCGATTCGATATTCGGTTTGAAACTAAATGGTGCACACCCCTAGTTGGTGGTGAAGAGTGATTAATTATTACCTACATATACTAATAGCCACACAAGTTCTGGTAGTTTCAATGTATTTATAATGTAGTTTTGCGTTTGCGTTCACACTACATCCGCCCCCTCATCTTTGCCTCAATTTACACAAGGACCCCTCAAACTTACTTTTTCTTGGGGGTAAAAAGTGTAAATATACAATTTTATTAAAATAAAAAAAACTAACTCCACCCGAATTTTTAACGGGCCCTATCTTTTCGCTCGATGCGGGTTAAATTTTTCCGAGCCCACCGTTCAACTCAAAAAAATCCTACGAACACAACGGGACTAACTATACGCGAAACGGACACTAAAAAAAAAACGTTCAATACCTCGGACTATATTCAATACATATACACACCTATAACACGCTCCGTTAACTATAAATACGCAACCCAAAGGCCCCGCGGCATCGCGCGGGCTCATTTTTCTAGTTTAGAAGAAGGGAGAAATGGTGTTTAATTAGGGGGAAAAGGCTGGTGTCGATCCCTTTTAATCAAACGACACAAAATTAAGGGGTCTTTTAGTGCATATAGGTAAGTATTATTAAATTTACCTTCAAGATTAGGAATACACCCAATAATTACCTTCATCGATCCAGTTTATTTAAACCAATGTAATATTACAAAATAAAGAAGTTAAGTAAAATACGAAACATACACAGATTCTTATAAACTCAAAAGATGTGCCAGTCTGTCATCCTTTAAATCCTACATATGTTCATAGACATGTAATTAAAGAATATATTATACAAACATACACAGATTCTTAAGAAGTCAAAACTGAAAAGTTGCATATGAAAATGGCACCAGTGAATTTAAAGCACACATTTCTGACATTTAACTTTCAATTTTGGAATGATATTTAAGCCCTTTTTGTGTCTATAGGTATCGATCATTTCTCTTGTACGTACATATCTTTTGTGGCCTTGAAATTTTGTATTTTCAATCAACTCGCCGGGTTGAGTAATTTTCACACCACCATACTGAACAATATGGCAGGTATGCCAGTACAACATTAGAACATAACAGAACATGGAGGTGGCATAATGGGCGGGTCGGGTACATTGGTCAAATAACATAATGGGCGTGTATATCAAAACAATCGATAATACATGCCCATTATGTTATTTGACCAATGTGCCCAACACGCCCATTATGCCACCTCCATGTGGGTAGCTGGTACTTTCCATTCATCCATTACATACACTCAACCTAATTTGTTCCTAATCTAATCGTGATTAATTCATATATAATCAATACCGAGTTACCTTTACGACACCAATTTGTGTGACGGTAGCTAGCTAGTGAGACTCAAACAAACTCCATTACCCTACGATTACGACATCATTTTACGGGACATTACCCGTATTACCTCTTGCATACAAGCACCCCCCAAGATTTGACACGAATGAATCTACCACACTTATCCCCATCTGGTTTGAATTTACATAAGTAAATAATAAAAATTCAAGATACAGTCTCGCAGTTAGAAACTTGAGCTCAAAGTACTTCAAAACGCACATCAAGAAAGACGTTTCTTCAAAACGCACATCAAGGGGGGAGAATGTTAAGTCAAACAATATATGATGTACGTTTGACCAATTTTAAGTGTACATTTGACTTTGTTTTATGATGTAAGTGGTGAAAGTGTGAGCATATAAACACTTTCTCCACAATGTACAAGTTAAGCCTTCTAGCCATAACTCACATTCTTCCTTAGGTGTAACTAGGTTTTTCTCTCAAGTGTAATTTTCCCTAAATTGTTGTGTATTTCAATCCAAACTCAATCGAAACACGAATTCGATCTTTAATCTGTGTTAAACAAAAGTAGGAACAAATTACAAAGGTAGATGCATATATGGGACATGATCGAAGAACAACGTACTCCATGCTGCTTATTAATTATTAATTTAATTATTACCATTATTCTAGATCGATTATGCACTATAACCAACAATTGCAGGATCCCATTGTCCCATGTCGTACGAGCTACATGTTGCCTTTGCAGCTTCATCCATAGCTTCCTTGCTAATATTATTGTTGCACAGGTCAGCAAATAGTGTATGAAGCATACCATAATGAGTCAATGATCCACAATGCGTCTCATAAGTTCGCACCTTCATCATTCAAACATTCATATAGTTAAAAAAAAAAAAGAAAAAAAAAAGAAAAATAGTAACCAAAATGAAGATAAATTAACCCGAAGAAGTTAGGTTTGTTTAATTACCATGGTTTTAAGACAGTCCCAATCGTCCACAATGGCCATTCCACTAGGCCTAACTGCTATTTCTCCTTGTAATAACTTGCCCCGGATTATATCAATACTATTATCCAAATGTGCCCTATGTGATGTAATTCTCTTAATTTTCTTGAGTAATTCCTCTTTCTCTTGTGAATTTTCGGTTAAACTCTTGTACTGTGAACAAAAAATTTACATCAATTTTTTTAACCAAAAAAAAAAAAAAACTATACTAAGGATGAATGGATAGAAGTGTTTTGTAATAAAAATACCTGATGCCACATTGAATAAACATCTGCATCTCTTTGGTTGACAACACCCATGGACTCAAAAGATTGGAATGGATTCGAGTTCCGTTTCCAAATATAAGAACCTAGATACACCGAAACGGTCTCAATGCTGATAATTTGTGTGCCATATTGCATCACATGAGATCCCTTGTGATCTTTGTTATTTAATGTCCTCGTCTTCGTCTACAGATACTTTGTGATTTTTAATCATTCAAAAAAAAAAAAAAAAAAAAAAAAAAAAAAAAAAAACTCATGAAGGAGATCCTTGCAGATTCAAACCTTCAAGTATTGCTCTTCCAATGTTTCTTCGTCTAAATCTTCGTAATCACTAAAAGAATAAAGTCACAAAAAATAAAGTTAGTGATCAACAACGCCGGCTTTAATAATTTTGTGAAGCAAATTATATTGTCCCTAAAATAAAACTGTAGTAAGATCAGAAATTAATACCTGTCTTCTAACCAAGAAACACTGTACATGTCACCTAAGCAAGTGTTAAAACCAGGGGGTGAGGGAGGGTCCGTACGAGGACAATATGTGGCCCAACTACGCTCAGTTGCGTTTGATGCAGTTGTCACATAAATGTTGAGATCTTCAGGTAAAAGACCCTCAAAAATACTTCCACTTAGACATGATTCTATATATATAACCTACACGTACGTTTTGTAACATTTTGAAGATTAATTTTTCGTCGTTGATGGTTAGCTATATATATTCAAGGAGATTGAAATGCTTCTTAGTTCATTCGTACCATCTCATTGTAAGTACCCATTGCATGCTTTACCTTCAAAGCATTGATGAAATCATTAGCATAAACGTTAGGTCGGGTCGGCATCTCTATATATAGTAAGTAATAACACCATTATAATCAATATCTATGTTAGTAATTAAATTAGCTAATTGTGGTGAGATTAATGGAATATATACCAAGGACTCCACGGCCACCATGATCGCTGTAATACACAAAGATTGTATCTTGAGGTTCGCTCGATAAAACTTTCCCGCCTCCACCTGTTACCCCTGAGGCGTTTCCAAGAAGCACAGCGTAGAAATTGTCTGCTGTCACATCATCTCCAGTGTAATCCTAATTAAAATAGTGTATGGTCAAATTGTTGTTTGATTTCTTATATAAGTCATACTAATAAATATACAGGAACATAAAACTGGTGACTAACTAGTTAGTTAACATACCTTTGGTACACCCTTGTAAACATCGTCCCCATCCGGACTGTTGATAATGACACCAGGCCTTGGATTCAATGTGTTATTAGCAATGTCATCGTACATGAACACGATTATGTTCTCATCGTTCAAGCCATTACCTTTTAGTAATTGATACGCATGACAAACATCAGCCTGAAATTGATACAAGTGTAAAGTTAATTTGTGAACTTATTACTTATTAGTTTACATCACATACCAGTAAACAAACAGTACGTAGTGTTTAAGGATGTATATATATATATATATATATAGGGGCAGGATCAATGGGGAAGTAACCATTCGGGGGGAAGCGGGGGGAAGCAAAAAAAAATAAAAAATTTCGTTTTTTTTTGAAATTTTTTTTTTCCGACATCAAGATCACAAGAAAATATGAACATTTAGAAGAGACACTTCGTGATGAATGTTATTATTTAGGCGGGAAAACGATCGACAAAAATAACATTCAAGATAATATTGTTCGTGAAGAATATGAACGTTTTTTTTTCATGTTTTGTGAAGTAAAATTTAGCCCGATTTAGAGTTTTAGGGTTTAGGGTTTAGGGTTTAGGGTTTGGTGTTTTGGGTTTATTCCATAAACCCAAAACACCAAACCCTAAACCCTAAACCCTAAACCCTAAACCCTAAACCCTAAAACTCTAAACCGTTCGTGTTAAAAACTCAATCTAAATCCTAAATATAAACCCTAAATCTAAACCCTAAACCCTAAATTTCTAAACCCTAATATCTATACCCTCTAAACCCTAATATCTAAACCCTAATATCTAAACCCCAATAGCTAAAACCTCAAAATACGCTCGAAAAACACGATAATTTTTATATATTACTTTTCGAGCGTTTTCCCGCCAAAATAAAAACATTTATCACAAAGTGTCTCTACTAAATGTTCATATTTTCATCTCATCTATAATGTTCGTGAACAAAGTTTTTTAAAAAAACGAAAAAAAAAAAAAAAAATTTGCTTCCCCCCGCTTCCCCCGAATGGTTACTTCCCTCTTGATCCTACCACTATATATATATATATATATATATATATATATACCCACCTGATGACGATAGTTCTCCCAGCCTCTTGAACCGGCTACAAGAACAGCCCATTTCGTGCCACCAGAAGGCCATTGATGATCATCTTTAGTGGAAGAGAAAAAACTGGGACGGGAAGCTTCAGTGAGTTGTTGTAACACAAGTAGGGTTAGGGTTAGGAGTAACACGAACAAGTGGTAATTAGCAGTAGCCATATATTATACGGGATTATTAATGAGTGTATGAATTGAATGATCAGCTCAGAGTGCGTACGTTCCTTATATATATTGTTTAGGAATACTCGAACAAGCTATTATTATAGGAGATACAATTTATATTGGATTATATTTACTTCCATGTTTGTCTCTTTAACTTGTTCCTTAAGTTTAGGTCTTCTATTCTTATCATTGGTCTTGTATATCATTATAAATACTCGACATATTAATGAAAGATGCAAGTTTTCAATCAATTACAATTCTATATGGTATCTAGAGCGGTTCAATCCTAAACCTAAACAAACAAAAAAAACAAATCGATCACCATGGCTGGTGACGATTCCTCATCAGGGAAGAAAAACGAAAATTCACCAGATGTGAATTCTCCGTTTTATTTTCATGCCTCTGATTACCCGAAACAAATGCACGTGAATGAAACCCTCAACGACACCAATTATGCCGATTGGTCCCAAGAGATGATGAACTTTCTCTTTGCCAAGAACAAGGTTGGTTTCGTTGATGGGTCGTTGAAAAAGCCAGAACAAACCGCAGCAGACTACATGTTGTGGATGAGATGTGACGCCATGGTAAAAGGGTGGTTAACCACCGCGATGGAAAAAGAAATTCGGAGCAGCGTTAAATATGCCAAGGCTGCTTCAGAAATCCGGAATGACTTAAAAGAACGGTTTGGTAAAGAAAGTGCTCCTAGAGCATACAAATTGAAGCAAACTCTATCGATGACCCATCAAGATGGATCCACCGTCTCGGTTTATTACACAAAACTGCGCGCTCTTTGGGATGAGATAGACTCAATTTTATCGATTCCCAGTTGTACGTGCGGCCTGTGTACTTGTGATGTTGGGAAAAATTCCATCCTTTTGAAAGAAAAGGAACGATTTTACGAGTTTCTCATGGGACTCGACAATCAATTTTCGGTCATTAAAACCCAACTCCTTGCCATGAATCCTCTACCAAATCTGGGGAACGCTTACCACTTAGTAGCCGAAGATGAACGACAAAGAAACATCTCTTCTGAAAAGAGACCGACCCAAGATGCTGCTGCTTTCAAGGCATGGACACCGACACGTAACAAAGGATAAAAACAACAGAGTTTCACACCAAGGGACATCAAACGTGTTGAAACTAAAGATGTTTGTGCAGATTGCGGAAAAGAAGGACATTTGTCGAGTGGGTGCTTCAAAAATATTGGGTATCCAGATTGGTGGCCGGGAAATAAGAAAAGAGAAGTGACGAAACCGAAGGCTGCTTTCGCTAGTTCTGATGATCAGTCACTGATATGGCCGAAACGGACGGTTTTATTTTCGCGGTGTCGTTAAGCCGCGGCACGTCAGAATCAGCTACCACGAGGAGTGGGGTAGTGGTTGTTTTTTATTTATATTTAGCTGGGGTTCCAAGCTATAGTTCACCTACTTGTCTTCCTTTTTAACGAGTAAGTGGTAAATATAACTCAGGTACGTATTTTTGTATGTTTGTTCAGTAACGTGGGACAAAAGTGCCTATATAATTAACCCTAGTGACAAGAGGTGATAGATTAAGGTTAACTAAGTAAGATAGAATAATAACTAGACAGGAAAAGTAAAGATAGGTATGATGAATAGAATCCTGAAGGGGAATTATCGCAAGAGTTCAACTTCCTAAGATAAACGCTAAACCTCAATCATCTGGGTTGTGAACCTAACTGATTTGTCACTAAGAGTTTAGGCTTTGAAGATTCTGGCTAAGACAGGTAATCCCTACTCCCAACGCTAACCTAAAAGGTTTAACGACCTTATGGAAGGAATCCTAGGTACATGAACAAAGTGGTTTACCCTATAAAGGAACGTCTCAGCTTTTCTTAATCCTAGTTGGTCTAACTAAAGCAATATCCTACCACTGATTACTATGCTATGCCTTAACATTAACAGATGTGCAATCTTAGATATCCTAGGTACTGCTAATTGGGATAGAAGTCTCTCCTTTGCGATCACTTATTCAACCCCGGATCATCTTACAGTATCTCAAGAACACTGCTTCTGACGCGAATCATGCTTCTGAGTAGGCTAGTGTTCACTGAACTCTCTATTGCTTACTCTAATCACAACCTAAATGGGCAGCTCTTCTATGACGAACAAATACTTATTCGTACGTAGGTACTATATCCCTATTGTGACGTTAAGCACACACAACTACTTACCAAGTATCCTAGGGTTGATCAGATCCTAATACTAGGTTATAGCCACGTGAATAAGCGGAAAGGGTGATCCGTAAATTAAACTTCTAAACCGTCAAGGTTTCAGCATAACAACATAACAAGTTTCAGATAAAACATTCAACATATGATAAACAATTGTAACAGATAGATAATCATGCAAGATGAAAGCAACTCAAGATAATAACTTTATTAAATTAAGGAAAGCGTTCACCGTTTACAGACGAGATCTGAACCATTATTAGTGCTGACAACCTCTAGCCCGCTCCTAGTACAATCTTCGGCGTTCGCCTCCGGGTACTTAATTTCCCGCTCGGAGGTGAGAAGGCCTTGAAAGCTCTAGTGAGAGAAAGTGTATTGTAGTGAGAGAGTGAAGAGAGGTGTGTGTTGAAATGAGTGAACAAAAGCCCTTAAATAGACATTGAAAATTGCCTGGATCCGGCTGGCAAGCCGGACGGCAAGCCGGACGGCAAGCCGTACTTGGCAAGCCGTATCCGGGTTGGCAAAGGGCATGGTGGGGCGTATTTGGCAAGCCGTACCCATACGGCAAGCCGGATGGCAAGCCGTATGGCAGGCCGGATTTGTTGCCTGGTCAGCCTTTGTTTCCTGGATCGTAACTTGATTTCTTGACTTTCACCGTTTTCGCTCTAGAATCTTCATTTTAGCTCTGATTCTCTTGATTCTTTTTGCATCGTCTTCGTAATTACTTTGCCTACAAGTTTAACCGAAAAAATGATTATTTTGCCGACAAAGCGTTAAACTTTATGCTTTTTGGGACTCAATATCGGGGGTAAAAACGTGACTTTTTAGCCGATATCAAGTATCCCACACTTAGACTTTGCTTGTCCTCAAGCAAACTTCTGAACTTAAAACAGTGAGGACTTTGATTCGTAGAGATCAAGCTGTTTTGTTCCGCAAGACGGAAGAGCAGAAACTTGGTTTCTATTCTTTTTGCTTATTCTCAAATCTTTTCCCGCAAGCATGAGAGGAGGTTACATAACTGAGGCTATCTCACTCGGGTCACTCATTTCACTCAAGTGTTTAGGGTGTCCTAAAGTTCTAAGAAATGAAGTCACTCTTAGCCAGTCATGTTCACATTCTTCGTCATAGGCTTGATCAAGACTCAAATCTCTATCACTTATTTGCGAGAATTTTCGGTTATTGACCCAGCTTGAATTATGAAGAGACGGGGATTGTTGAAGTTTCTAGAGTGCGAAAGGTTTTTGATAGATAGGAGTTTTGTTTTGAAAGACTGATTTCGTCGATCCTTTTAGCTTTTTGTCGGGAATTTTTTTGATGAGCATCCTTCTTTTTATCGCCAGGAGTTCTGTTCTCGAGCCTTTGCTGGTTCTGCTCCTTTTCTCTGAGTCTTTTATTCATAGAGACTTTGCTCTTTTTTTTTTCTTTCTGAAAGCATCTTTTGCTTTTCTCTTCGAGGTCTCCTTTTTGGGCGATCTTCTTTGATACTTGACTTGGATGCTCACATTTTTTTTTCTATTTGCGATTTCTGGAGGTTTTTCCTGACAGAATGATTTGTCGGGATTTATTTGTTTATGAAGCGGATAGAGTAAATAAGGGAAAGTGGAATGGATTTGGTGGAGCGAAAGTCAAAGTGGAAATGAAGGTGGGGGTTGTTTTTGTCTTCATGGGTAGCTAAGGTTTCAACTTAGTCATTCTCGTCAAATTTTGTGATTCCGAAATGTAGATCAAGAGCAAGTTCTGATTCCGAGATGCTAACATCGGCGCACTCAACGGAAATATAGTGAAGCACTAAAAATGAGTGCTTATAAAGCCTTATTTGGGAGTGCCTCACAACAATTATCACGGGTCGAATTTGCGCCTTTCGTTATGCAATGCTCTATTGGGAATTGATTTTGATTTTTCGCAAAAAGTTTTCAACCTTGTTTTACCCTTTTTGTCTATTTTGTAATATAAACGTTTTGATCTTTTATAGAATTTAATCATCCTCAGCGTTTTATAATTCTGAAAAGTTTTAAATTTTGTGGAAAACTTGAGGATTTTACAAGAATCGTTATGTGCAACATTTGCTATCCCACACTTTAAAATAACATTGTCCTCAATGTTAAGGTTACGAAGTATCCCACACTTTAATTTTTAAAAGAGGCGTTTGTGTTATTAAAAGTTTATGTTGGTGGGGTTGCCAATCCCACACTTAGTGTTTATAGTGGTATAGTAATTGCGTATATTCTAATTGAAAAGGTGTTTGAAAACGTAGTACTCCCCTAGGATTTCAGGACGTGCAATTGGATGGCGCGTTTTATCTGGATTCTTCAATTCTGGTACCGGCGTCATCCTCGTTTACGTCGTCTTTGCTCCATCGTCCGCCTTGTATGGTCCAGATCGTCGTTTGCTTTGTGACGTTTATTCATGTAATATTATTCTAGAAACAAGCATACTAAAAATAAAAGTAATAATGCCCAAAACTGGGCGTACACAATATAATGTAAAATGATAAAATGAAATGTGGCGATAATGATTAATATAATGTTCCAAAAATGTACTCAAGGTCCTGGCTGAGGTGCGGAGTAGGGTGTAGAATAGACGACTCTAGTACGAGCTCCTGTTGGGTTCCGTAGCCTAGACTGACCCTCGCTGGTCAACTCCTCGTCAGTAGCAAGCTGAGCTGCCAACTCTGCCGTGTTAACATATGAGGATACCCTAAACTCAATCTCTCCCGGTCTAGCTATTAACCCTGTCAATGATGAGGTGCTCGTGTGTACCATCGGACCCATGTTCCACCCGAAACTATCCTGCGAACCTCTGTTCTGCCCCCACTGGCGGTTCACATCCATGCCCTGTATACCTTGAGTTACCCCGGCAGTTGTACTATGCTCCACAGCCTGATCCCACACCGGGTCCTGTCCAACAGCAGACGTAGGAATGGGGTCGGTGTGAAATATCTGATTGACGAAGTCCTCGGCCCCTGTAGTCTGTGGAGGACGCGGTGGAGATGAGATCACTGTGCGCTGTGAGTAATGATGTGTAGGTGGATCTGGAGGTCCCGGAAACTGATGGCTAGGACCGGCACCCGTAGGATCACGAAAAGCCTGCATTACCGGATACTCATGAGGAGGTGGCGGGATGTCGAAGCGCCTCGCTGCGTGATATGCCAAATGATCCAAGTTCTTGAGGATCGCATGATGAGAGAACCAGCTTTTCGACCCCGGTACTTCCCCCATATGATACTGATAACCGTAAGGCGGGTAACGTGATCGCGGACGATCACCCTCTCCGACTGATGAATGTCGGCGGGTGTCTGTGGGCCTCCCATGGGCCGTCGGATTGTCCTCGTCCCTAGGTTCCTGAGAACCTCTCCTCCTACTACCATGCTGAGTCCGGCTGTCATGCCTAAACCTCTGAACTCTCACACCTGGTACCATCCGTTCCTCGGAGTCAGTATGTCGGGATTCGCTTGGATGATCAAGCGCTCATCTTCTACGCGAATCAAATCCCAATTTCTCAATAACTTATACCCTATTTCCTCGGATATGGCCCCAACCCTATAACGATCAACATCTCCCAACAAACCCATTCGCCTAAGTAGCTTGGTGACAACCCCTCCCAAAACTGGAACAACTGCACTCGCTGAACCTTTTTCTGCAGTGATGGATTGAGCGAGGAGATGCGCCACCTGCATGTTTTGGTTGTTGATGATGGCGTTCATTAGGCGCATATCTCTGATAGTAACTGCGCCACCGTGTTGGGCTTTTGGATAAAGGGTTTTGGTGATCAAGTGGTGGAGTATTCGGAATTCGGGGTTTCTAAATTTAGATGCCTTTTTATTCGAGTGCCAGTCGTCATTGTCGATGGTGTGTTCGCGCCAGAAATCATGGTGTCGAATCTGATTTGGGGAGGTTAGACCGTTTCTGAATATCCGCCGGTTCAGCTGAGTTTCTTTATATAACTCGAGGTATCTTGCAAACTGCCCAAGAGTTAAATGGTACATTCTGTTCCGGTGTCTGAAGTGAATACACTGCTGAGTGAGATAATCGGTTCGGCTCACCTCCGAATCAAAACTCCACGTGGCCATAAATTCCGCATATGGCTCATCATAGGTGGTCTCATTAAGCTCAAACAACACTTTCCAAGCCCTATGCGTCCTACTATCGGCTTGGAATTCAAACATCCGCCCAAGATCCTGATTCCATCCACACTCCTCGAGGATTGTCCAATTAATGTATTTATTTCCCGATTTAACACGGTTATACCAAACCCGCATGAAGGGTTCATATATTTCCGGATCATCTTGGTTAAGAAGACAGTTTGGCAATTCAACGTGGTTGCGACGACGAGACATCTGCACAATCAAATAAAGTAGGTCATGTTCCAAAAATTAAAATTTAAACTCCAAAAATGCCTATATTTTTCGAAAAAAATTCGAAATGAGGGCTTTAAAAATGGAGTTTTCCAAAATCCTGTTATAGTCAAATATAGCCAAAATTACCGCAAACAACATAGAAATGAACTATATTCTAAATTTAGAGCAAAATTCATAGTGTACCCGTGATTACTATAAATAATGCAATAAATAATAATTATAGCCATTTAGTCGTAATATGCAATTTTTAGCCAAAGATGATGAAATTTAAGCATACAATGATCCGAAAGACCATTTTTAATTACCTTAAATATTTTTAGACATCAAAGATGAGCTATAACATGTCAAAAGCAAAGATTAAAGCCGTTTGACCGAAAAATATCCTTTTTGTTCAAAACGTACAAAATAAGGAAAATCAGGGATTAGGCTACATTTTCACGAGCAAACCATTGATTTCATCATTTGGACTAGTTCTAAGGCAATCCTAAATTTCAAAAACGTTTTAACTATAGGAAAAACCGAAGTCCTAATAACGTGTAGTTTGACCAAAAATTCAAAATCAAGCAAACTAGCCTATTTTGTTCCAAATTCAGATTCTAAGCAATCCTAATGAATCACTAAGCCTAACAAGGCTAGCAAAACATCAAATTTCCAAGAATTTCACCCAATTTTCAACCTAAAACCTCAAGTGACGGGTCGTGAGCCAAAAACTATCCTAATTGCCTCAATCTAGCCTAAAAACTAACACAAAGCAATCACATTATCTATCTAAGCATAAAGGAATTCAAAATTGAGTCAGATGAAATTATCTGGCTCCTTGGACTACAAGAATCAAGAACCAAGTCTTGATGAGACTCATCAGGGTTTAGATTTGTTTTAGGTTTAAAAAGAAAAACTTCGCTGGTTTCCGAAGTCGTGGGAGAGCAACTGCCATTCACACTTTCTTCGTAGTCGGTTAAGTTTGAACTGGAAACTACAGAAAGAACAACCATAATTAATATTTTGTTTTGTTTTTATATTTGGAAAGAAAAGGGGTTTACTATAATGGCGACTTTAAATCCTATACCGACAAACTCTCTGCTTGTTAAGCATGTGTAATTCTTGTCAATCTATCCTCGAAACAAGTGGCCAGGCAGACAACCGGAGAGGCAGGATCCTTTTGGTTCCAATATAATTGGAGACTGTTCGGAAAATCCAATAACCAAGTTCGTGTATAATTGTCTTTCTTAGACACCACCCAAGAATCTCAGATGCCTTGATAGAATCAGCGATTACCTTAACAGACAGAAAATAAGTCCCCGGCAGCGGCGCCAAAAACTTACCTCTCCTCGTGATATGGCCGAAACGGACGGTTTTATTTTCACGGTGTCGTTAGGCCGCGGCACGTCAGAATCAGCTACCACGAGGAGTGGGGTAGTGGTTGTTTTTTATTTATATTTAGCTGGGGTTCCAAGCTGTAGTTCACCTACTTGTCTTCCTTTTTAACGAGTAAGTGGTAAATATAACTCAGGTACGTATTTTTGTATGTTTATTCAGTAACGTGGGACAAAAGTGCCTATATAATTAACCCTAGTGACAAGAGGTGATAGATTAAGGTTAACTAAGTAAGATAGAATAATAACTAGACAGGAAAAGTAAAGATAGGTATGATGAATAGAATCCTGAAGGAGAATTATCGCAAGAGTTCAACTTCCTAAGATAAACACCAAACCTCAATCAACTGTGTTGTGAACCTAACTGATTTGTCACTAAGAGTTTAGGCTTTGAAGATTCTGGCTAAGACAGGTAATCCCTACTCCCAACGCTAACCTAAAAGGTTTAACGACCTTATGGAAGGAATCCTAGGTACATGAACAAAGTGGTTTACCCTATAAAGGAACGTCTCAGCTTTTCTTAATCCTAGTTGGTCTAACTAAAGCAATATCCTACCAGTGATTACTATGCTATGCCTTAACATTAACAGATGTGCAATCTTAGATATCCTAGGTATCGCTAATTGGGATAGAAGTCTCTCCTTTGCGATCACTTATTCAACCCCGGATCATCTTACAGTATCTCAAGAACACTGCTTCTGACGCGAATCATGCTTCTGAGTAGGCTAGTGTTCACTGAACTCTCTATTGCTTACTCTAATCACAACCTAAATGGGCAGCTCTTCTATGACGAACAAATACTTATTCGTACGTAGGTACTATATCCCTATTGTGAAGTTAAGCAGACATAACTACTTACCAAGTATCCTAGGGTTGATCAGGTCCTAATACTAGGTTATAGCCACGTGAATAAGCGGAAAGGGTGATCCGTAAATTAAACTTCTAAACCGTCAAGGTTTCAGCATAACAACATAACAAGTTTCAGATAAAACATTCAACATATGATAAACAATTGTAACAGATAGATAATCATGCAAGATGAAAGCAACTCAAGATAATAACTTTATTAAATTAAGGAAAGCGTTCACCGTTTACAGACGAGATCTGAACCATTACAAGTGCTGACAACCTCTAGCCCGCTCCTAGTACAATCTTCGGTGTTCGCCTCCGGGTACTTAATTTCCCGCTCGGAGGTGAGAAGGCCTTGAAAGCTCTAGTGAGAGAAAGTGTATTGTAGTGAGAGAGTGAAGAGAGGTGTGTGTTGAAATGAGTGAACAAAAGCCCTTAAATAGACATTGAAAATTGCCTGGATCCGGCTGGCAAGCCGTACGGCAAGCCGGATGGCAAGCCGTACTTGGCAAGCCGTATCCGGGTTGGCAAAGGGCATGGTGGGGCGTATTTGGCAAGCCGTACCCATACGGCAAGCCGGATGGCAAGCCGTATGGCAGGCCGGATTTGTTGCCTGGTCAGCCTTTGTTTCCTGGATCGTAACTTGATTTCTTGACTTTCACCGTTTTCGCTCTAGAATCTTCATTTATCTCCGATTCTCTTGATTCTTTTTGCATCGTCTTCGTAATTACTTTGCCTACAAGTTTAACCGAAAAAACGATTATTTTTCCGACAAAGCGTTAAACTTTATGCTTTTTGGGACTCAATATCGGGGGTAAAAACGTGACTTTTTAGCCGATATCAGTCACCTATTCCTGGATTATCAAAAGAACAATATGATTCTTTTGTTAGGCATTTTTCGGAAGCAGAAACCTCTGTTAAAGAGGTTAATACCTCAAAGGCATACATGAACACCAAAGGTAATAACGATAATGACTGGGTCGTTGACTCAGGAACTACTGAGCACATCACATATGACAGTGATATTCTTGATAATACCACTGTAAGTCACCGTGAAGCACCGGTAATCATTCCCAATGGGGATGCCGTACCAGTCACAGGGAAGGGCGACTGTTCGTTACCAGGAGGAACCAAAATAAATGATGTTTTATATATACCTAAATTCACATGCAATCTTTTGTCTGTTAGTAGATTAACTAAAGAACTTCAATGTGCTGTAACCTTTTTCCCTGACTTTTGTGTCATGCAGAAACTGTACACGAGAAGCTTGATTGGTGCGGGTAGGTGCAAAGAAGGTCTATACAGAATGGGGATGCTTGGAAAGAAGAGAAAAGCTATGGCAACTAACGTTGATGTTTGGCATAAAAGATTGGGTCATGCTTCTGGTGATAAGCTTACCCGAATTGATTTCCTTCGTAATAGTTCTTTTAATTCATTTTGTGATTCTTGTTCTAAAGCAAAACATACGAGACTTTCGTTTCCTAATAGCAATATTAAAAGTAATGATTGTTTTGAATTAATACATTGCGATATATGGGGGAAGTACCGTGTACCATCTCTAACAGGTGCTAGTTATTTTTTGACCATTGTCGATGATTATAGTAGAATGGTATGGGTGTTTTTATTAAAATTCAAAGATGAAGCAAGTACCCACTTGGTAAATTTCATTAACATGATAAAAACACAGTTTGGCAAAACCGTCAAAAGAGTACGTAGCGACAATGGTGGTGAATTTACCTCTAATGAAATGCACTCTTTCTACAATAAAAATGGAATTTTACTTGAAACGTCTTGCCCCCACACTCCACAACAAAATGGAGTTGTTGAGCGAAAATATAGGCACTTAATTGAGACGGCTAGAGCTTTAATGTATGAAGCCAATTTGCCTAAGAAATTTTGGGGGGAATGTGTCTTGACCGCTACCTTTATCATCAATCGGTTACCATCCAAAGTCATTAAAAACAAAACACCTTATGAACTCGTGTTTAACCGTAAACCAGACTACCATGGCATGAAAATTTTTGGATGCCTCACCTACTATCGAAATACCACGACTCGTGGAGATAAGTTTGAGGCGAGAGGGAGACCGGGCTTATTTATAGGGTACCCGCTAGGTGTGAAAGGCTATAAGATTTATGACCTTCATGACAAAAAGGTCATTGTTTCCCGGGATGTTAAGTTCGTTGAAAGCGAATTTCTCTTTGGTACTTTGCATAAAGAAACCAATATTCATGATGATCAAGCTGATTTCTTTGCACAAAATGATTACATTATTCCACAATATGAGACTTCTCATAATGATGAGTTGGATCAGACTAACGGCCCAAGTGAGGAGCTAGATCAGGTTAACGGCCCAACTGTTGATTTGGATCAAGAACATATATACGGCCCAATTAATGATCAAATGGATATCCCTGATGGTACAGCCCAAGGTAATACTGGTAGACCTTCACGACATAAATCACAACCGAAGCATCTAGAAGACTTCATAGTTAATCTTCCCCCTTCGGTTGACAATGCACCTACCGCTTCCAATTCTGCGTCCTCGACGGTACATTCTTTATCCTATTTTGTTTCATATAATTCTTTCTCTGACTCTCATAAAGCATTCTTAGCTTCCATTGATTCACATGAAGAACCAAGATTTTATCATCACGCTGCTAAAAGAGAATGTTGGAAAGAAGCAATGCGAAAGGAGATACACGCACTTGAAAAGAATGGAACTTGGATTCTTACGACCTTGCCTCAGGGTAAACGAGCGATTGACTCCAAATGGGTATACAAGATTATTTATATACCCAATGGAGATATTGAAAGGTATAAAGCTCGTTCAGTAGCCAAAGGATTTACGCAGACAGAGGGAGTAGATTACCATGACACGTTTGCTCCGGTTGCCAAACTAGTCACGGTCCGAACACTTTTAACAGTAGCAGTTAAGAACGGTTGGAGCATTCACCAACTCGACGTAAACAACGCCTTCTTGCATGGTGACCTACATGAAGAAATCTATATGAAAATACCACAAGGTTTCGCTAAAGATGGAGAAACCCGAGTGTGTCGTTTAAATAAATGATGTGTAATTTCATACTCTAAATTATTAGCTAAATACCTATAGATTATCACACAATTCAGGCAACTATAACCCGTTCGTGTAGTAATTAACAAGTATTTGACCAATTCGTTCCACAGAGAGCAGGTAATTGAAAACTTGAACTATTAATTATTCTAAGATTTAAAAAGGGTTTTTTTTTTGTAAAACTAATTTAACGCGAAAGTAAATTAAACTTAATTCAATAGGAAACAAACGTATCCACTCAGCTACAATTCCCTAGGCTAGGATTGCTCGGTTAAACCCGTTAATTAAACAATTGTAATATTGTGACACTGTATTTATCTGTCGATTCCTACAGTTTAAGACTAATAACCTAAGTTTAACTGTCGTTAACCTAGAATTACTAACCAATTCACAACGATATTACTCAAGATTATAATCTAACTCAGGTTGGTTTGGTGTCCCTTACAACCTCACAATTATTGCAACTAATTTCAAGCTTAATCACTATACGTTTAACTTTATTATCGGTGTCTCTCATAAAATCTCACGTATTCCTAAATTATTCACGTTCAATAATCTAGTAAAAGCTATTAATTATTTTAACTGTCGTTAGTTAATCAATAACTTCCGTGATTTAACAATCAATAAGCTTTAATAACGGTGGTTCTTAGCTAGACATAAAATTGTGTAATTAATTCGATTGTTATTAACCAAAAGATCGCAATCCATCACCTAGGTTCATGCATCTAAGTGAATACAAAAGATTTAGTTACTCATGTTAAAGTAAATAACAAATAAATAAGTAAAAGAATTAGACATGATCAATGGATTAAATGGAAATTGAAAGTAAACAAATAAATTGAGAATCAAAACTAACCACGAATGTTAATGTAGCTTAAATCCTTGTAAAATAGTGTAGAAAGACAAAGAAATTCGTAAGTAAGGTTGCAGTAGGCTAAAGTTCGGAATAATAATTGCATAACCCTAATTTGGGGTGAAAAATGACTATTTATAGATGTAGGCAATAAGCTGGAAACCGACAAGCATCGCGATCCGCGGCAGGAAGCATCGCGTTCCGCGATGGGTTCAAAACGTGACAGAACACACTGAGTCGCGATATTTTGGTCAGTAAGCCCCTCTTTTTGCTGTCTCGTTCTGGTGCACTTTGTCATGCTCCATGATGATTCAAAACGCGATAAACATGCTCCTGAAGCGATGGAAATCAACTTTTTCACTCGAGACTCGTTTTCCTTCAACTATAACTTCGTTTCAACCATATCTTCAATAAAAATCATCAAATACGAACCAACGAACCATAAAATAACACTTTCTTCATTTTAAGCTCAATTATCTCGATATCTCCAACAAAGTCTTCAAAATATTAGTAAATGGAACGAGATAACGCCTAAAATATGTGTATAAAAATGGCGTTATCAAAATCCCCCACACTTGAACCTTGCTTGTCCTCAAGCAAGTCAATCTCGAATCAATAAATAAATGAATAATCTTCAATAAATTCCGCAAGATTCAAGTCTTCAAATCAATCCTCCATAAGCTTTCGTACTCTTCATCTTTCCATGAATAAGCTTATTTCCTCACAAAACAATCCTTCAAATTCCTGTCACTTTCAAAAACAACATACAAAACATCAAACGCACCCCCCTTCTTCCCCCCATTTTCATTCAATTGATCGCTCATTCAAAACTCATGTCAAAAAGAATATCCTAATGGTCATTATTGCAAATATCCTTTCACAAAACGTTTTAGGTCATAAATTGAGATGTAAAGACAATTGGGTTAATAACTCAAACCTCAAAAATTTCCACAACTTAACTTCTTACTTCAAACTTTCCATCTCAAAGCCTAAATTCTATTCTCTTAACTTCCTTTTAACATCACTAGGCTTTCACTATCCTTCTCTTCTTTAATTCAATCAATCCTTAAGATTTAACTTTTCAACCTTAAAAGCTAATCACCAATAAATATTCATATTCTTACACCTCATATAAAAAGAAACCCACCTTTTCGGGTTATTTCTACACCTTTGTTTATTTCATGATGTAAATATAACTCGGATAGCAATTGGTTTAAGATGATTACAAATGATAAAAATAATCTTACGTTATAAGGTTTAGTATTTGTAACATGACTCTTATTCGTATCAAGATAGCTTACTAACAATATTTAAGGCACTATTGCAAATTCCAATACTTCACAATTTAACCAGAGATCCAGTTATAAATAGATTCATACCTGTGTTCATGTAGGAAACTCCGTTTAACTTTTTAACTCTCTTTAATCCATTTCATGCTTATAATTTCTAGATATGCAAGCCATCCACATACTGGTCACATCTCCCTTATCCAATGTACCCCGCAAAGGTAACTCTTCCCAAGGTCTAGTCTTACTAGGTATTACCCACATCATGAGCCAAAGGTGATCACTGCTGCATCAGTATGAGACGAGTTTCTAAAACTAAATCTACCTAAGATGATCACCTTGCCTTGAGATAGTAGTGTCCTTGACCCGTGTAACGAACCTTCAACCAACCGATCCCAAACCGGGAAAAGGTCTTAGGTGGTTAGGTGATCTAGCACCCCAAAGGATCTATCGGTTCGAGTCTTAGAAACTACTACTTAAGCTCGGATCTCATAAACATTCTTTCTTTTTCCTTTTCTTTTTCTTTTTTTTCAACATTTTTTTCATTTTTCATTTTTTTTTTCAACAATACTACCCTCTTTGAATGTCTTCCTCGTCTTCAATTTGTAACTCTGTAGAACCTGCAATGTATGATGTAACGGATGGATGATGATGTGATCGATGATGATGAATGATGAATGCTTTGTTGTAGGAATTCTTTAACTCATGACATAAAGCAATACCATTCATTCCATAGTCAGCAAAAGCCACCCCATAAAGGGTCCATCGGAGTCAGAGATTTGTGATTTTTCCTCTTCAAGCTTACATACCTAGCACTTATGAGTATAACACTTCTTTAAGAGAGTCAAAAAGTCATAAACACAAAATATGAAGTCATTTTTATCATAATCTCTAATTTAACCATTTTTCTCGCATTTTATCCTAAAGCCTTAAATACCGCTATTCTTCATTTCTTGACAAAAATAAGTTGCGTTGTCATTTTCCGAAACAAATACTAAACTAGATAAAATAAGATTAAATTTTAACATTTTTAACCAAATTTACCCAACATTTATCCCTTTTCAACTTTCAACTTTCAACAATTGTCTTTCCTCAAGCACTTATATACTTAAAATTCATAAGTCATGGTCAACAAAATTCATTAATAATTATCAAACCACTAACAATTTGCTTAAAACTAATAAACCTCACCGGCCAAACCCAAAAATTCCAAGTCAAAGCTCTCATAGGTAAACATCTCAATTATAACCTTAAAAGTTTAAAATTTTGACCATTAGGCTATTAAAAACATGTAATCATTTCAAAATCCGCTTTCAAAATCCGCGAGAATTTATCTCTCCCCCCACACTTAAGATCATGTAATGTCCTCATTTACATGAAATCAGAAAATCAAAAATAAATTCGAGAGGACAAAAATAGTGAAAAGGGGAAAAGCATAACCAGATATAGAGCAATATAATCGCGAAACGGAGTGATAGACGGCTCTGCACTGACGGCCATTCCTCGATTGTCATCACATTATGGCACCTGCAATGAATATACAAAACAAAACACAAAAAGAAAAATATTTTTGGATTTTTGGATTTTTCAAATTTTTAGGTTTTTTTTTCATTTTAAAAACTCACGCATTATACAAGGTTACAAGGATACACATTGTGCAAGTTTATTAACGAGTCTTGCACTAGACTCCACCTTCTCCTCAACTGATGCCCGGATGGTGGGTCCCCTCTTTCTTCAAACCATGGGAACCACCACTTTCAATACCATTACCAATCATACCTAACAACCAATCATCTGCAGCTTTTGACTCACTAGTCAATTCCCTTAACTTTTGTTTCTCTGTCTTCGATAAATTAGAAACTAACTGAAGTCTTAACTGCTCATCCTTATCATTCATCGCTTTCTTAACTCGTCCGAATAATCTTCTCATAGACCTTTCAACAACACTATCATCGGGCGGTTTAACCACATGTTTTTCTTTAACAACTCCACCCCCATACTTAGGCTTGTTACTAGTCTCAGTTTTAACATTATTAATATTTTCACTAGTAAGCACATTCACGGAATCAACAGGTGTGGGTGGTGGTTTAACACTAAACTTTGTTTGAAAACTCAAAGTCTTACCTCTATCCCTCAAAATCAACTTACAAGTCCTCCAGTCAGTCAATGCACATGCAGTTGCTAAAAATGGTCTACCTAAAACAATGGGTACAACCTTATCTTCTGGCATATCAACAACCACAAAGTCAGCTGGGAACTCTAATTCACCTATTTTAATCACCAAATTTTCAGCAATCCCTATGGGTTTACTAATTGACTGGTTAATCAATCTAACTCCAGTATTAGTTGACTTAAGTTCATCTAAACCCAAACGTGAATAAACAGATAATGGCATAAGATTGATACTCGCACCTGAATCAGTTAAACACTTAAAAATTTCAGAGTCATCAATCCTACAGGGCACTATGAACGGCCCGGGATCACCTAACTTTGGTGGCATATCACTCTTCTTCACAATAGCAGCACATTCCGCTTCAAGAAACGCGGAGGATGCCTGCTCATGATCACCCTTCTTCGCCATTAAATCCTTTAAAAATTTCCCATAATTGGGCATACCTGCAAGAACATCAACCAAAGGTATATTCACACAAATATTATCATTAGTATTAATAGACTTACAAACAGTGTCCTTTGGTTGCTCGGATTGAAGAGCTCTCGGATATGGAATAGGCGACTTGTACACTTTCAACTTAGGTGACGGTTTCACCTCTTCTTCCACTTTAATCTCATCAACACTAAACTCAGGAGACTCGGTAGTCTCAACACTTTTCACTTCCGACTCTTGATTACCCGTATTAGAAGAACTCCCCGTCATCAAACTCATTAAGTAATTACCATAAACGGGAGTTATATCACTGACTCGAATCCAACTGTCTTCACCATTATGAGTATAAGTCGGTATAACCTCATCGGAACCATAGCCCTCAACACAAGAAATAGCATTAACTTGCGAATAATTAGAAACTTGAGGCTCTTTGTTCCTCACATCATTTCGGTGGTTATTAGTCAAGATTGTTCGAGGCGGCCCATTAACATTCGGATTAACTTGCGTATTCGAAGGGAGAGCACCCGGTGGTCTCTCCGTTAGCGATTTAGCTATACGCCCCACATCCCGTTCTAAATTCTGAATCGAGGCCTGCTGACTTCGCACCTGCTGTTTTGTTGATTCACTATCTTGCCTCAAAGCCGTGATGCTTGCATCCGTATTTATAATAAAACCCCACAATAACTCCTCTAGTGAAGAACCCTTATCCGCATACGACTGATTTTGATTTCGATTAACGAACCCCGGCGGTCCGTTCCTTTGATAACCCGAACCACCTCCTTGATACCGATTATTGTATTGATTACCCAAGTAGTTCACCTGCTCTTCCATAGTCGCCTGATTACAATCCTTCGTAAGATGTGGCCCCTGACATAACTCACAACCAACTTTCATAGCGTGCATCTCTTTAGTCATTGACTCAATCTGTCTCTTAACAGTAGCAAGTTGAGCCTTAACTGCAGCAAGCTCGTCACTAGTTTCGGTACTAGCAACATAAGAAGAGCGAGAAAGATCTAACTCTTGATGCCAATTATACGAATGCGTAGCAGTATCTTGGATGATTTCATAAGCGTCATCCGGAGTCTTCTTCATCAAAGAACCACCTGCAGCAATATCAAGTTCTTTCCGTGTCGGCACATTAACACCCTTGTAGAAAATTTGGACCTTATTGAAGTTGTTCAACCCGTGTTGAGGACAATTACGTAACATTTTTCCGAACCGTGTCCAAGCATCATATAGTGTCTCATGTGGCTTCTGAAGAAAATGATTAATTTCGCTCTGCAGTTGAGCGGCCTTTGCAGCAGGAAAGAAACGTAGCAAAAATTTATCCTCCATAGTAGCCCAACTATCGATTTCACCTTCAGGCAATGAGTCTAACCAATCCTTGGCGTCATCTTTCAAAGACCAAGGAAAAACCCTAAAATAGATAACTGTATCCGTGATATTTGAAATCTTGAACAAGTTGCAAATGCTTTTGAAGGAACGGAGATGCTCGAATGCATCCTCTTTCGGTGTACCTCTGAATTGGCACTGGTGAGTTATCATATTAAGAATCTGTCCCTTGACTTCAAAATCTGTGGTGACCGGTGGTTGCCTGATGGAATGTACGTTGCCAGCTCGTGTGGCTTTCATCAATGCTTCCATAGTTTGTCCTTCTGCCCCTTTAGCCATGTTAACTTCTTCCTTAATATACTCAAAATCCGGAATATAAAAAGGTAACTCAGTGAAATACTCGGCGATTTCCTGTTCTTCTTTAGCTTTGCTGCGTGTGTAGTAAACTCTCGACGGTTCCAGAATTATTGGTACCTAACCTGCGATCACACCACAACAAACCCGCGCGTAAATCCAAACAAAAATAATAAAACAGAAAGTAACTTTTGCAAGAATTGCTTCTCACAAAAGGATCGAATAATCAAAAGCTTAACCAAATTTCCAAAAATTACACCGCTCCCCGGCAGCGGCGCCAAAAAGTTGATGTGTAATTTCGTACTCTAAATTATTAGCTAAATACCTATAGATTATCACACAATTCAGGCAACTATAACCCGTTCGTGTAGTAATTAACAAGTATTTGACCAATTCATTCCACAGAGAGCAGGTAATTGAAAACTTGAACTATTAATTATTCTAAGATTTAAAAAAGGGTTTTTTGTTTGTAAAACTAATTTAACGCGAAAGTAAATTAAACTTAATTCAATAGAAAACAAACGTATCCACTCAGCTACAATTCCCTAGGCTAGGATTGCTCGGTTAAACCCGTTAATTAAACAATTGTAATATTGTGACACTGTATTTATCTGTCGATTCCTACAGTTTAAGACTAATAACCTAAGTTTAACTGTCGTTAACCTAGAATTACTAACCAATTCACAACATATTACTCAAGATTATAATCTAACTCAGGTTGGTTTGGTGTCCCTTACAACCTCACAATTATTGCAACTAATTTCAAGCTTAATCACTATACGTTTAACTTTATTATCGGTGTCCCTCATAAAATCTCACGTATTCCTAAATTATTCACGTTCAATAATCTAGTAAAAGCTATTAATTATTTTAACTGTCGTTAGTTAATCAATAACTTCCGTGATTTAACAATCAATAAGCTTTAATAACGGTGGATCTTAGCTAGACATAAAATTGTGTAATTAATTCGATTGTTATTAACCAAAAGATCGCAATCCATCACCTAGGTTCATGCATCTAAGTGAATACAAAAGATTTAGTTACTCATGTTAAAGTAAATAACAAATAAATAAGTAAAAGAATTAGACATGATCAATGGATTAAATGGAAATTGAAAGTAAACAAATAAATTGAGAATCAAAACTAACCACGAATGTTAATGTAGCTTAAATCCTTGTAAAATAGAGTAGAAAGACAAAGAAATTCGTAAGTAAGGTTGCAGTAGGCTAAAGTTCGGAATAATAATTGCATAACCCTAATTTGGGGTGAAAAACGACTATTTATAGATATAGGCAATAAGCTGGAAACCGACAAGCATCGCGATCCGCGGCAGGAAGCATCGCGTTCCGCGATGGGTTCAAAACGCGACAGAACACACTGAGTCGCGATATTTTGGTCAGTAAGCCCCTCTTTTTGCTGTCTCGTTCTGGTGCACTTTGTCATGCTCCATGATGATTCAAAACGCGATAAACATGCTCCTGAAGTGATGGAAATCAACTTTTTCACCCGAGACTCGTTTTCCTTCAACTCTAACTTCGTTTCAACCATATCTTCAATAAAAATCATCAAATACGAACCAACGAACCATAAAATAACACTTTCTTCATTTTAAGCTCAATTATCTCGATATCTCCAACAAAGTCTTCAAAATATTAGTAAATGGAACGAGATAACGCCTAAAATATGTGTATAAAAATGGCGTTATCAAAAAATCACTTTACGGTTTAAAGTAAGCATCTCGCAACTGGTACCACAAGTTCACCACACCGTTATTAGCACTCGACTTCATGCAATCAAAGGCTGATCACTCACTATTTATTTATCAGCAGCATGACTCATTTGTGGGAGCTCTTATTTATGTAGATGATGTAGTCATGGTAGGAAATGATGCTACAAAAATACAACACACCAAAGCGGAGCTTGATCGTCAATTTAGCATAAAGGACCTTGGTGACCTCAAATACTTTCTTGGCATTGAAGTCGCTCGGACTTCAGAGGGATTGGTGTTAAGTCAACGAAAATACATTCTCGATATACTTGCTGATTGTGGTTACGAAGGGTCTCGTCCGAGCCTCTTTCCAATGGAGCAAAACCACAAACTATATCGTTGTGAGGATGCACCAAAGGTAGATGCTGGACATTACCGTCGAGTGGTCGGGCGTCTCCTGTACTTGCAAGCTACTCGACCGGACATCACCTACTCGGTTAACATTCTGTCGCAATTTGTTGCAGATCCTCGACAGCCTCACTTAGAAGGCGTACATAGAGTGCTTCAGTACTTAAAGGCTACTGCTGGACAAGGGATATTACTCCCTCGCACAGGTGGTTTCGAACTTAAAGCTTACTGTGACTCAGATTGGTTGGGGTGTCCTTACACACGGCGTTCTTGAACCGGTTATATCCTACTTCTAGGGGGTGCTCCGATTTCCTGGAAAACTAAAAAGCAGTCTCTTGTATCTCGTTCGCCGGCAGAGGCAGAATATAGATCCATGGCTTCTACTGTTAGTGAAGTTGTATGGGTTCGATGGCTATTGAGTGAATTAAAAATTGGCTTTGCTTTCCCGACTCCACTTTTTTGTGACAATCAAGCAGCACGTCATATAGCTAACAATCCAGTGTTTCATGAACGTACAAAACATGTTGAGATGGATTGTTACTTCGTTCATGAACGAATAGAATCTAAAGAAGTGCAACCATTTCCAATCGACACCAAACAACAAATAGCTGACATTCTTACAAAAGGACTCGGTTCACGACAATTGCGGTTTCTTCTCGACAAGTTGGGTATTCGAAATCTTCATGCTCCAACTTGAGAGGGAGTATAGGAGATACAATTTATATTGGATTATATTTACTTCCATGTTTGTCTCTTTAACTTGTTCCTTAAGTTTAGGTCTTCTATTCTTATCATTGGTCTTGTATATCATTATAAATACTCGACATATTAATGAAAGATGCAAGTTTTCAATCAATTACAATTCTATAATTATAAGTCAAAGATTAATCAGGCATATCTTTATATTTGTCAATGATAATGAATATCATGTATAGAGGGCATGTGTATATCCCTCATATTGTTAGTTGGCACATATTAACAACCATCAAGTTTCTATAAATAATTTAAAATACATTTAATAAACATGAAACTTTCTAAAATAAATTATGCATTTAATTTAATATTTATAGAAAGTTTAGGCTTAGTTAATGCATCCTAACATGTGTCGTGTGGGAAACATATTAGCATTCTAAGGAATACAATTTAAGGATATCTGTTGTATTAGCATTTTAAGGATTACAATTTAAGGATATATATATATATATATATATATATATATATATATACATTATTATAAAGCGTGTGACAATAAACTTATGTGTAATTTTCTCAATTAAATTGATTTTAATAAGCTTAGGTGTCATTTTCTCAATTTAGTTGATTTAAATATTCATTCATTAATGCTTACATGTAATTTTTTTTAATTTAGTAAGAATAATAAGGTGTAGATATTTTAGGAATGGATCATTGTTAATCCTTTCCTTGAATATACATACGTATATGCTTATATAAGCTAAAGATAAGCATGCATATATGAGGTATCATGCTTTTTTTGGTTGAGATATATTAGGAATTGATTTTTGAGTATATTTATATATATATATATATATATATATATATATATATATATATATATATATATATATATATATATATGTATATATATATATATATATATATATATATATATATATATATATATATATATGTAGCGACCCTGACAAATCGTCAAGTGACGGCGTCGACTACGTGGGTCCCGTTACCTGGTCATAAGTCTTTATGACAATGTTTGACCAAAATATGTCACCCTCATTTCAAAATAAAGATTGTTTTCAAAGTTTACAAGAATTGTTCAACCAAAAGTTAAGTTACAAGGTTATAAGTACATTTGAAATCTAGGCGACACGGTTTAAAGTAAAGTCAAAAGACGCTCCAAGTAATGCATGTATACTCGACATCCAATGCAAGTATCAAATAGTGAGCGGAAGCATGTATCACATATCGTGCAAGACCTGAGAAAAACATAGAAATCTGTCAACGAAAACGTTGGTGAAATCATAGGTTTAAGTAAGTAAGTGAGTAAAAGTAAGTAAGTCGAACCACAAGGTTTGCAAAGTTGAAATAATAGTAATACATTCTAAAAGTTAATATTCACGAGCACCCAATTATCAAAGCTTAACATTCCATCCATTGTATACCCCATCCATAGTGCTAGAACAAACACTGATTCTCGAAAATATATTTCATCCGTAGACGGTAGCGAACCGTCAAAGATGAGGGTTGTCAACCCATATGGCCATATAACATAAGTTCTCGCTTACACCCGTCAAGTGTAACTAATGATAATCGAATTGAGGCTTTTTGTTCTAAACTCGTATGTAGAATGTTTGTTTTCCCGTTCTTGTGTTCACTTAGTTCAAAAGAATCGTTTATGTTTTCTCATCCCAAATATAAGTTCAAAAGGAGTAAAAGTGGGACTATGATCTCACCTTTGATTGCAAGAGTGAAATAGTACTTCAACAAGTAAACGTGCAAAGAACAATGCTAGTCTCGACCTAAACAATTAGGTTGTATCAATAACGATAGTCACGAAGGGTCAAAGATGTTCAATTAGTCCTATGGCTCGACACGACTCGATTATGTAGCATGTGAGGCAAATTGTCAAGTTTCATGCAAGACACAAGTATAGAATCATGTTAGAAAGATTGCATAATTAATTGGTTAAGTTTGACAAAAAGTCAAACTTGGTCGGGTCAAAGTCAACGAAAAAGTCAACATGTTCGGGTCGGGTCCCGGACTATTTTTCTATGCTAATTATTCATATACAAGTGTATTAAAACAAGTTTCATGTGAATCGGAGGTCCGTAGGTCATCAAACATTTCACGTGAAATGGGACGAGGAGGTCAGAATCTGACCAGGTACATCTGCGCGCCGCGCGGGGATGGGGCGCGCCGCGCCACCATCTGTGCAGGTCTGTTTCTGTTTTTCCACAAGTATGCACGAGCCAAAATCAATTCTAACACAACAATTGACCCGCAAACACTTATAATGCCTATCATATATCGTTGGAAAGGTATTTTGACGAGGAATACAACTAAGCACTTATGGTCAATCAATAACATCATTTACAATAGCCGAAATCTCATCAAGTGAGCAATAAAAGTCCATTTTCAAAGTTTCAAGTTCATCAATTGCATTTTGAGTTTCGGGAAACCAATTCACACATATGATATGCCGTTTTGAAGGTAATGAAGCACACATTACTACTAAACACTAACAATCAATATTCCATGACATTCAAGCATCCAAAAATTCATGTCAAGAACTATCAAACCCTAGTCAAACATCTCAAAATCAATAATCATGTTTTTGAAGTTTTCTTAAATCAACCTACACATCAATTTGAAGCTAATGATGCTAGTAACACATTTAATACATGAACTTTAACAATTAAACAACTTTTAATCATCCAAAATCAAAGATTAAGCAAGCAATTTTCATATTCAAGCTAGTTACACCAAAAACAACAAATCGAGCATACAAATTACATACACAACATCACAATGAGCCATAGACACTAATTAACACACTTTTAAGTCAAGAGCACGAATTTAAAGAAATCTAGTGATTTAGAAATGTTACCCAAATGTGATGAAATTGGTACCAAATCGAAGAGGATGAAGAGAGGATCACGAATATATAATTTGTTTTGATGTTTGATTGCTTGAATGGAAATAGATGATGAATTTAGTGAATGGGTGTTTTGAGTTCAAAAATGGTGGAGAGAAAAGAAAGAAGAAAGTGGGAGGTGAAATGAGTGGATAAGAGGAGGTGTTGACCATTTGACCTAGTCAAATGTTTGGCACCTTGGCGAAACTAGTCCCTCAAGTTTGTTGTCGGGTGCGGGAATTAACCAAACGAAATATTTTAAAACGTTAGAGTAAACGAGTGATGTTTTAATTAAATAACGAGAATATTATGAACGTTCGTCAACGGAGTCGACGAATTTAAATACGAAAGATATTATTATATAAAAAAAACGGTGTTAAAAATAAATTTAACGGAAAAACGCGGGATGTTACATTATCCACACCTCAAAAGAAATTTCGTCCCGAAATTTAGTTGGAAGTAATAGTCGATGTCTCTTGCTCGAGACCTTTCTATGTCAATGCTATAAGTAAGTGAGGATACGTCCTTGGACATTTTCACGATTTCGGATAGTCGGGATTTTACGTTGTATTAAGGTTTGGTTTTTACGATCCCCGATTTCAACTGGTTTTCCTATGAAGAGTAGTTTGTCATCGATAGTTGATGTACCTAGCAGGATTGCACGTTCCTGTTCCGCAGGACACGTTTCTAAGTTTGTTACACGAAATGTAGGGTAAACGGAAACTTAATTGAGTCGGAAGTTCTAAACGGTAGGAAGCGGTTCTAATACGCCCCAAGGTTTCAAAAGGTTCAATAATGCAGGTATAGCCTTTCTCGATTTCCCAAAATGGATCACACCCTTCCAAGGTGCGGTTTCTCAAAATTACGCGGTTACACACTGGGATTTGTGAGGTTTTCATCTAAGTTTGGTATAACTCTTTTGGCGACTACGGATCGTCTCGAGCCCTCCTTGGATTTGAATGATTTCAATTGTTGTTTCTTGATGGAGTTCAGATTTCGGTGGTTGATGCTTTGGTTAAATGAATAGGGGTATGACATTAGCGGTCATATAGGGTTTCGGAAAGTGCGCGTGAACACACGAGTGGTAACTACTATTGTAAGAGTGATCTACTAAAGGTGACAATACGAGTTTGTGACATGTCTTTCCAAGACGTAAATCGTTCGTTTGCTCGGTTCGTCAGTTTGTGGGTGGTACGCGGTACTCATGTCTAAGCGGGTTCCCAAGGTTCCTTGTAAAACTAGAAGTGAAACGAGTATTTCGATACGGAATAATTGACAAAGATACACCGTGTTGGAATAGAATCTCTTAAGATACGTTTGAACAAGTTAGTTAGGGTTCGAAAAATGTTCGTTAGGACTATTCACCCTCGTGGCGAATACTTATGTAATATGAGGAGTTTCTCTATCCATGGAGAAATGTTACAAGGAGTTTCTTTAAACGGAAATGCGAACGGTAAAGATAGTAGTGAAATGAGGACTTAGAATAGGATGAGTTTACATCTCGAGGTTGCCATAACGTGCCTCTAGTTGTCAAAAGTTGAAGTCTGAAAGAGAAACGAGGTAGTACACGTAGTTGTATAGTTCGGGGTTGAATAATAGTTGACCGATTATCAGAAACACAAGGGCGTTAAGTCAAAGAAGAGTGAAGTATCATTGGATTGTGTGCTATCTTAAATTCCAGTAATATCAGACGGTGACGGTGAAATAACAGAGGTATGTAGTGTGGTACGTGATGACGAGAAGATTGATCGGATCCACAATTTAGTATTCGAATTCTTCGTGTAAAATAACGAATTTTAGTTATGTTGATTTTTTGAGTCGAGAGAGTATGCCTTTCGGCGTTCAAATAGAAATATTTCCATGTTCGAGTTCCATCTGTTGCTATACGATTTTAACTAGAAATGTTGGTGTGAAGAATCACGCTCAAGGTTCGAACACGGAGAGGTTTAGAGTTTTCCTTAGTGAGTTAACGAGTTTAAAAGTCGTGTGACACCGTGTGATACCATTCTGTAACACCCCAGCTTAACATGACCACAATATTGTCCGCTTTGCCCGCAGGTGCACGGCTTTTTCTTGGCGATAACACACGAGAAAAGTCAGAAATGAATCTTCGGTAACAACCGGTGAGATCTAATATTTTTACGAATATAAGTCTGAGTTGGGAGAGTTTCCTGATTACATGTGGCTTGATTTCGAGATTGATTGTGATGCCTTGACCATTAACATCATGGTCTAGAAAATTGGACTTCGTTCAACAGAAATTCTCACTCGGAGAATTTGGTATAGAGTTGCTCTTTTCTCAAAAGTTCGAGCTTAAGATGGTGATGTTGTTCGTTTTCCTTCTTTACTTGAATAAGTTAAGATGTCATCTATAAATACGATAACAGATTAGTCTATATGAATTTGCATACGCGGTTCAAGAGGTTTATGGATACGGGCGAGCCCTAAATAAATCAAACGGTACTAAGAGAGATTTACAACTAACGTTGCGAGTTCGGAAAGTGGCTTAGGAGACATCATCTCACTTAACCCCCAATTGATGATAACCGGAACGGAGGTCGATTTGGAACATACGGGATTCGTGCAAATAATCATGAGGTCATGGATGCGAGGGAGAGGGTATCGGTTTCCAACCGAAAATTTCTTAGTTCACAATAATCTATACATAAATGTAGGGCAACAATTTCTCCTTAATGAATAGGTTTTGAGTTCCTTAGTTCTATTGGTGTCGAGTTCAATTTCTTAACGTATATCCTCCGATAATATTTATAGGCACACAATATTTTTCCGTTGGTCGCTTAAATCGCCTAAATAGTATCAAGGGGAAAAGATGGAAGGTAATGAGTACAAGTCAAAGTCTTGGTTGTAAAACGTCTAGCGGTAATCGAATCGAACAAGTATGAAGTATACGGTTTGTTGTGAAGAAACGTACCCGTGACTAGTCCATCGTCGTCTCGGGCATCCTAGGTGTCGATGTTGAAAGTTCAATGGCTTGCGTTGGGGTTGATTTCTTCTTTGGGCACACATTCCTAAAATGACCCAGTTGGCCACACTCAAAGCATGCACCCGTCCTGTGTGCGTTGGGCACCCTTCGAGCGACGGTAACGGTACCCTTACAGACATGGGCCACATGGCCACTTCTTTGACACTTGACGCAAAATGGTTTGCCACATTCACCAAAATGATGTTTGCGATACTTGTTACAGTGAGGTAGGGTTCCGGCATACCCCTTCTTGCCGCCGGGGGTGAAAGGCTTCTTGGAGATGTTGTTATTGTTGTGGTTGCTTGGTTGCGAGGCTTTCCATTTTCTTTTGTTGTTACCCGGGTGGTTCTCGACCATTCGTACCGGTGCTTCCATTTCATTCACCGTTTCTAAAGTTTGGTGGGCCTTTGTTAAAGCCTCTTGTAGGTTAGTGGGTTGGGATGCCATTACCCCGTGTTGAATGCTCTTAGGAAGGCCATCCATGTAAAGTTCGACTCTTAGGGATTCGGGAGTCATGAGATTTGGACACATTGAGACTAGTTCGGTAAACCGTTGATTATAAGCTCCGAGGTCATTCCCGACCGTTCTTAAATTCCTTAGACCCTGTTCGAGCCTTCGAGTCTCATCGCGCAGAAAATATTCGGTGATCATTCTCTCTCTTAATTCGGTCCATGAGAGTGTGTGGGCTTCATCGATACCCACCGATTGTACGTACTTGTTCCACCACGAAAGAGCAATGCCGGTGAAAGTGAGGGTGGAAAACTTGACCTTATCTTGGTCTCGACAACCGCTTGTGTTAAAAACGGTCTCCATTTGTTCAAACCATCGGGTGAGAACAACCGGTCCTCCGGTTCCATCGAAAGTGGGAGGGTTGTACTTCATGAAGTTCTTGTAGGAGCAACCTTCGCTTGAATTACCGGCTCCACGATTGGTGTTGTTGGAAAAGTGATCGGCCACGGCCGTACCCACGGCGGTGGTTATCATTCGTTGAAGAGCTTGTTCTAGAGTTTCGAGAGGGGTATTGTGTTGACCTTGGTGAGCCATTGTTCCTTCAAGACACAAGAATATCGTTGATTAGTATTCTTAACAATACTAACCGTGATATGGAATAAGGATATAGAGAAAATTTTTCCTTGACTCGCCTTAAATTCTTTATGTCATAATGTCGGAACGTCCATGTGAATCACCGTAATATAATCCCGGAAATTATATTACCCTGATTCTCATGTGCATTTAACATTACTTCATAAAGTCAAGGTGGCGCGTCAACAAAATTTATCAACGTAAGATCAAGATCGAATACGAGTTAGATATGATAGAAGAGTTCGAGTATAAATGCACAAATAGTCAAGTAATTCCTACTTCAGTCTATATGCCGGTTGTAGTCTAGATTCACCTATGTACCCTATGACTCGGGGTGAACACAAATGAACTCTAAATCCCTACAACCAAGGCTCTGATACCACTTGTAGCGACCCCGACAAATCGTCAAGTGACGGCGTCGACTACGTGGGTCCCATTACCTGGTCATAAGTCTTTATGACAATGTTTGACCAAAATATGTCACCCTCATTTCAAAATAAAGATTGTTTTCAAAGTTTACAAGAATTGTTCAACCAAAAGTTAAGTTACAAGGTTATAAGTACATTTGAAATCTAGGCGACACGGTTTAAAGTAAAGTCAAAAGACGCTCCAAGTAATGCATGTATACTCGACATCCAATGCAAGTATCAAATAGTGAGCGGAAGCATGTATCACATATCGTGCAAGACCTGAGAAAAACATAGAAATCTGTCAACGAAAACGTTGGTGAAATCATAGGTTTAAGTAAGTAAGTGAGTAAAAGTAAGTAAGTCGAACCACAAGGTTTGCAAAGTTGAAATAATAGTAATACATTCTAAAAGTTAATATTCACGAGCACCCAATTATCAAAGCTTAACATTCCATCCATTGTATACCCCATCCATAGTGCTAGAACAAACACTGATTCTCGAAAATATATTTCATCCGTAGACGGTAGCGAACCGTCAAAGATGAGGGTTGTCAACCCATATGGCCATATAACATAAGTTCTCGCTTACACCCGTCAAGTGTAACTAATGATAATCGAATTGAGGCTTTTTGTTCTAAACTCGTATGTAGAATGTTTGTTTTCCCCTTCTTGTGTTCACTTAGTTCAAAAGAATCGTTTATGTTTTCTCATCCCAAATATAAGTTCAAAAGGAGTAAAAGTGGGACTATGATCTCACCTTTGATTGCAAGAGTGAAATAGTACTTCAACAAGTAAACGTGCAAAGAACAATGCTAGTCTCGACCTAAACAATTAGGTTGTATCAATAACGATAGTCACGAAGGGTCAAAGATGTTCAATTAGTCCTATGGCTCGACACGACTCGATTATGTAGCATGTGAGGCAAATTGTCAAGTTTCATGCAAGACACAAGTATAGAATCATGTTAGAAAGATTGCATAATTAATTGGTTAAGTTTGACAAAAAATCAAACTTGGTCGGGTCAAATCAACGAAAAAGTCAACATGTTCGGGTCGGGTCCCGGACTATTTTTCTATGCTAATTATTCATATACAAGTGTATTAAAACAAGTTTCATGTGAATCGGAGGTCCGTAGGTCATCAAACATTTCACGTGAAATGGGACGAGGAGGTCAGAATCTGACCAGGTACATCTGCGCGCCGCGCGGGGATGGGGCGCGCCGCGCCACCATCTGTGCAGGTCTGTTTCTGTTTTTCCACAAGTATGCACGAGCCAAAATCAATTCTAACACAACAATTGACCCGCAAACACTTATAATGCCTATCATATATCGTTAGAAAGGTATTTTGACGAGGAATACAACTAAGCACTTATGGTCAATCAATAACATCATTTACAATAGCCGAAATCTCATCAAGTGAGCAATAAAAGTCCATTTTCAAAGTTTCAAGTTCATCAATTGCATTTTGAGTTTCGGGAAACCAATTCACACATATGATATGCCGTTTTGAAGGTAATGAAGCACACATTACTACTAAACACTAACAATCAATATTCCATGACATTCAAGCATCCAAAAATTCATGTCAAGAACTATCAAACCCTAGTCAAACATCTCAAAATCAATAATCATGTTTTTGAAGTTTTCTTAAATCAACCTACACATCAATTTGAAGCTAATGATGCTAGTAACACATTTAATACATGAACTTTAACAATTAAACAACTTTTAATCATCCAAAATCAAAGATTAAGCAAGCAATTTTCATATTCAAGCTAGTTACACCAAAAACAACAAATCGAGCATACAAATTACATACACAACATCACAATGAGCCATAGACACTAATTAACACACTTTTAAGTCAAGAGCATGAATTTAAAGAAATCTAGTGATTTAGAAATGTTACCCAAATGTGATGAAATTGGTACCAAATCGAAGAGGATGAAGAGAAGATCACGAATATATAATTTGTTTTGATGTTTGATTGCTTGAATGGAAATAGATGATGAATTTAGTGAATGGGTGTTTTGAGTTCAAAAATGGTGGAGAGAAAAGAAAGAAGAAAGTGGGAGGTGAAATGAGTGGATAAGAGGAGGTGTTGACCATTTGACCTAGTCAAATGTTTGGCACCTTGGCGAAACTAGTCCCTCAAGTTTGTTGTCGGGTGCGGGAATTAACCAAACGAAATATTTTAAAACGTTAGAGTAAACGAGTGATGTTTTAATTAAATAACGAGAATATTATGAACGTTCGTCAACGGAGTCGACGAATTTAAATACGAAAGATATTATTATATAAAAAAAAACGGTGTTAAAAATAAATTTAACGGAAAAACGCGGGATGTTACAATATATATATATATATATATATATATATATATATATATATATATATATATATATATATATATATATATATATATATATATATATATATATATATATATATATATATATATATGTGTGTGTGTGTGTGTGTGTGTGTGTGTGTGTATGTTAAATCTTAGCAAGAATCAACTCGGAGAACTAGATTATATTTACATTTATAAAAGATATAGATAAATAATATATAATAATAATAATAATATAAAATAAAACCGAAAAATAATAATATAACTTAACTTTAAAAATAGAATAGATATTCGAACATGTGATTTGTTAATTAGCTAAATACAATGTGAATTTCCTACCAGACAGTTATGTGGATGGTCAGTATCATATTTTACAAATAGTTAAACTATATTTTTTTATCTATATATTCTTTATATTATTTGTTGTCACGTCTCACTTCATTATTTTCAGGTAAATTGTTTTGATCTAATTCTTTTTAATATAAATAACGATTTAAGTGAGCAATATGCCATATAAACGGGCTCATAATCTATGCATCAACATTAAATACTAATGTTTTTGATATAAATGCTATTAGTAATAAACGATTTTTTTATTGTAATTGTATTATACATTTGATAAATATCAATATCAATATTAAGGGGAATTGACATTTCCACCATTAGATTTACTTCTTCCACTCAAAATTCCTATATTACCCTTAATGATAGGCTTACACAAAAATTTTAAAACTTTTTGTTCTAATTTATTAAGGGATATGTTAGGAAAAAAATATGAAATTATGGTGGAGCAGGTAAAAATCATGTTGAATATATCATCTAATTCTAACGTTTATCGAATATTAATTTATAAAACTGTAGTGTAAGGCACCGACTTACGTTAGTATTCAATACTAATGTTTTCGATACAATTTTTATTCAAAATATATGATTTTTCATGATGATTGTATTATACATTTGATAAAGTACCAACATCGAATATTAATTTGTACAACAGTCGTGCAACGCACGGGCTCATAAAACTAGTGTGTGTATATATATATATATATATATATATATATATATATATATATATATATATATATATATATATATATATATATATATATATATAGTGGTAGGATCAAGAGGGAAGTAACCAATCGGGGGGAAGCGGGGGGAAGCAATTTTTTTTTTCGTTTTTTGAAAAAACTTTGTTCACGAACATTATAGATTGGATGAAAATAAGAACATTTAGAAAAGACACTTCGTGATGAATGTTACTCCCTCCGTCCCAAATCTATTGTCCATTATTCCATTTTGGGATGTCCCAAATTAATTGTCCAGATTCTTTTTCAACCAATCAAAAGAGGTTCTTCTGGAGAGAGAAGATATATTATTGGTGGAGAATGAAGTTAGTGAGATTTTCTAAAACTGCGTGTTTTTTGTCTGGGGACAATAGATTTGGGAAGGGGGGAGTATATTTGGCGGTAAAACGCTCGAAGAAATAATATATAACAATTATCGTGTTTTTGAGCGTATGTTGAGGTTTTAGACATTAGGGTGTAGATATTAGGGTTTATATGGTTTAGATATTAGGGTTTAGAAATTTAGGGTTTAGGGTTTAGATTTAGGATTTAGATTGAGTTTTTAACACGAACGGTCCATAAACCCAAAACACCAAACCTGAGACGACCCGACCCAATCCATAGGGACGAATACAGTAACATATGATAACATTGCGAGGTACTTGACCTCTATATGATACATTTTACAAACGTTGCATTTATTCTTAAAAGACAATCTATCATTACATCAAAAGTTGACATGTTCGCCTAACATTTTATAATATCCAAATGACCTAATCTGTCATTTACATAATAATAGTCTCTATTGATCTTCAATGGCTCGAATGCAACGTTCTTGAATCCTGGCTTAAATGGTCCCAAATAGTATCCTTAATATGAGCTAATGCACAACGGAAGACTTAATACATACCTGAGAATAACATGCTTTAAAACGTCAACATAAAGTTGGTGAGATATAGGTTTAATGCCGGCAGCGATATAAATATAGACCACAAGATTTCATATATAAACATTTTCATAAAAATATTCTAAGTGGTTGAGCACTTGGTAACCATACTTAACATTTAATCACGTCGCATATTCCCTTTAATATGAAATCTTACTACACTGTACCAAGTGTAGTCACGAAACGAAGTACTGTGCAACCGTTGAATACTGGTCGTCCAGTCCGGTTAGGGTTGTCAGGCCCGATAGATCTATCAACAGGATTCGCGTTTACAATACTGCTATAAATATTAGTTACCAAGCTTCAGGGAAGTATGCCAGTGGTACAACTCAACGTAGAATATATTTTTCAGTTACTTGTGTCCATATCGTAAAACATAAAATACATGTATTCTCATCCCGAAATATTTAGAGTTTAAAAGTGGGACTATATACTCACTTTCGTCTTGAAGATATGTAATTTCGACTTGGTCTCCGATTGATATCACGAACCTATCCATATATAATATATCAATACCTTTTCTTTTTAAAACAATCGTCACATATATATACTTATTATACTTTTAATACTTTTAATAATTTCTTAGTCCGTAGTTAGCAGTCCGATGTTAGTAATTCAATTTTAATGGTTCATTTCTAGGTGTTTAATAAACCCCCAATGAAATAAATAAAACCCCCATCGTATATGTATTGGTCAAGATTAATCTTGACCCACGGTACCGGTGTTGTCAAATGACGTGTTGCGTACATAAAGTACCGGTGTTGTCAAATGACGTGTTGCGTACAATCATGGGATCTTATGATTAATCTTCTCGTATTGTTTACGGGTGATCCTGAACCATATAAAATTGAATTATGAGTACATATATATAAAATATCATGTTATTTTAGAAAGATGTGATTTATTTAAATTTTTTCCAATTAATCACGTAGCTAAACTAGTCTTGGATAACCAATTTTGTTTCGGTCATAGTTTCTTCGTTACAACTCCGTTTTCGTTGATTCAACTTGCCATCTCCTTGGATCGAGTCCCTCTTTAAGACTATGAACTGTAAATACCTTAGTTTGTATTCAAAATCACACGGCATAGGTGAAACTTTAGTGAAACATATGAAGTTAATCATTTTTGTTACAAAAATATCATTTAATGACCATTTTTCTAAAAATACTTATACTTTGAATTAAATCATGAAATTTTTATGTGTTATCATATTCATAGTAAAAATCATTTTTCCAGAGAATAAACCTCCAATTCAAAGTTCAAGATGGTTTTTAATTATCCAACCCAAAACATCCCCCGGTTGCACTCCGACGTCGTAAAAACAGTTTTTAAGGTGTTCTTTGAAAAACCAAGTTATACCTTGTTAAATTAGCATATATTTAAGTTATATTACAGGTCTTGAAGTATTTTAAAAGTTAAGTTAGAAGGATCTATTTAGTTTGCAAACAAGTTTGAAAACTTTCAAACTATGTTCTTGTTGTTAAATTTTTATACCACAAAATAAGATAGCTATATATATATGAATCGAATAAGGTTATGAACATAGTTACTACCTCAAGTTCCTTGGACAAGGTTGCTGTAAAAGAGGAGTAAAAAGCTAGAACCAAAAGGGTGATGGAATTGGATGAAAGATTGGAAATAAGTTTGTGTTCTTGGAAGGATTTCTTGAAGTGTTTTTGTAAGGATTTTCTTATGGTGATTAAGTGATGTTTTTATGGCTAGATCTTCATGGATACTAGCTGAATGGTTATGGAGTTTCTTAAGAGTGTGTTTTTGGTTAAAGAAATGAGGTAGTAAAGTTTGAAAATGGAAGATGTATTTAAGGCCATAAAAACATGATTAATGGAAAAACATGGACAAAATTTCATGTTGTATTTTTATGTAATTAGTCATACTAAACATCAAAAGTAGTTACCTTATACATAAGGCATGAACAAGAGAGTTATCTTATACATAAGGCATGAACAAGGGCTGGTTGGTGGTGATTTGATGTGTATATACCAATAGTAAATACGTATAGAAGCTAGGTATGATACGAGTACATGTACTCTAGATATACGTATAGAAATCTTGTGAAAAATGGAATGAGAATTCAAATATAGCTATATTTTGTGAATATACTTATATTGTTTTATGTATTTAAGTCTTTAAAAGTGATTAAATACATTACATATACGATATATGTATAAACATTATAGGTCATAAGTATTTATGTCAAATAACGTTACGTATGGTTATCGTTTTGAAAACTTAAGTTAGTAGTTTCAAAATATACTTATAACTTATTGTTATTAATACAAAATAATATATTAAAACATCCTTAGATCAAGTTAAATATGTATATATACATATATATACACAAACGTATAATTATCATATATTATATAGTTCGTGATATCATCGGTCAAACTAGACGGTCAAACGTTGTGTAAAACTCTTTTCAAAAACATAAATCTCAACAATTTGGGTTGCTTATCATGTTGGTAAGGTTTAATTTATGTAAATATTAATCTTATGAGTGTAAAACGATCGGAAAAATCCGGGTCGTTACATTACCTACCCGTTAAATAAATTTCGTCCCGAAATTTGATAGAGATCGTCATGGATAACAATATGGGTGTTTTCATGACGTATATGAGGTGACAATGGAGTTTTATCATTATTGGGAGGTATAGATACAACGGTTCGATCAAGTGAAGCGCACAAGTGAAGCAATCACAAAAGAGTGAATTGAGTAAATATGGATTTGTTTGAACCGATAACGTGATTAGAATTGATTTCCGGAATTTATGGAAAATCTTACGTAATAAGATTTGGTTCTTTGGCGATCAAGATCTTCTTTGATTTAGTGCGGCGATCTGTTTCGATTTCTTTGTCGAATATTTTGCTACAAATCCGCTTCCTTCTCTTCCTTATTTCCACAACTCACATCTTCTATCCTTTCTCCCTCAACTCATACCTTAAAGTATTCTTTTAAATGCTCCATCCCGTTCTAATTCTTGTTATACTTCTAACTTTCATATCTTTCATTCTTCTCTTTCATTTATCGCCAGAAGAATCTATTTACTTCTATCCTTTCCTCGGAATTATAATGTTTTTAATTCTCCCGTGTCTTTACGTTGTAATACGTATTGATATACACGGTTTGTAAATCCTGGGTGATTTTCGGCCTTTGTATTCTTCATTATTTTTCAAAGCTTCATACTTTCGTTTTCTCTTCCCGACTTCGAGTCAAGCGAGTAATGGTCCAGAATTTGTAGATATGAGATTCGAAATGAGTATAGCTAATGCTCTAAGAAAGAAATGGTAATAGAAAAATTTTGATTTGTCAAATTACCAGAATACCCCGGAAAAGATAGAACTGTCAGGATGACATGTTCCTATTATGTTTGAGAATTGGATAGAATGTAAGAGCCGTGTAACATGGCACATGATGATGATACTGTGAATCATCACATTTCATTAGAAACTTAACATGACTTACTGTAATATAATAAAGTTGATCAAGTTTCATTATATTATACTAATTCATGCATCAGTTCCCAACACTGCTTCAGAACATTCCTATTTTAAACTTGAAGGTTTTAGAACTTAGAAACTAACACAGTTTCTTTTATGTTGTAACGCAGATATTACGGAGAGATAAATATTCTCAGATAAGAATAGTTGTAAAAATATCTCCAGAAATATGGAGAATATGTATAACGGAAGATATGAAGATATCTTATAATACCTAAGATAAGATGATGATGAAGAATATCATTGGGAAAGGTTTAGGATAAGGGGTAGGGTTTTTACTAATGGTTTCAGCAGACACTGAATCGTTTGAATCCTTTGAAAGCAGATTCAGTTCTTGTGATTTATCCACAACCTCTTTCATACTTTGCTCAAACCGTTTTCCGGTTCCACTCTTCTCTTTTTCTGAGTTTTATCAACACACTGTGCTTCATCATCAAACTTTTGACTGTTTAAAAATCGTTTACAGTTTTCGCTGCTTCATCAGCATTTAAAGAACTACTTCATAATTCAGGGTGTTTTTCAGAAACTTCACCTTCGGAGTATGAAATCCTTAGGAATAGACGTTATAGGTATGACTGCGAAGTTTTGCGAGATTTATAAAATACTAATTGCGGATTCCGCCAAAAAGATGACAAGCTGCTGGTACATGATGTCGTGGAATATGAAAGGTTCTCCGGTAACAACGGTGAAAGGACAAGGTATATATATCGAGGTTATAATAAGAGTAGTCCTACTGAGAAATCAAAGTGGAGCTGTGACAAAATCGACTTATATTGAAAAGAGAAATGTAAGGTTGTTTTTTTTTTTTTTTTTTTTTTTTTTTTGCCAATGAATGATAAGGAATTTGACGCGGATAAGTTTTAACGATAACTTCGGTTTCAAAAGTTTCAGGTGTATAACTGTATGCATAAATCTTTCTTCCGTAGACGAGGTGCGGCTGGTTCAACTTCTCGATCGAGGTGTTTTCAAGAATCATGAAAAGATTTGAATGAGGATTATAATTGTCGAAGTACAAATGAGGTTTAGGATGAAATCAAGTGGCAAACTTGAAGAATTGTTTAGTTTCATATGTTATAATCAACATTTTATTTCATTTTAATTGTCCAATGTTTCTTCTTTATGCCACTTGTTGGATTCGGATAGGTAAAAATTCAAATATGAAATTTAAATGGAAATGGTTATTCTGGGGTGAACGGATACGTATATCGATGGTTGTAAGTAGAATAACAAATGACCGTTGAATCAGATTCGAAGAATGTACAGTGTAACTTATTAATATAAAATCCAAATATTCCACGGGTACTACCTACCCGTTAAAATATTTTTCATCATTAACAGTTTGTACGAAAGAATTTTTAATTACAATCTTTATGAAAATATACTTGCATATATATTTTCTTCGGATGTAATTATGAATTTAATGAGTCAATAAGAGATTAAACTCATTTGATTTTTCGGTTAGAATTGGAGTACATAATCTTTAAAACATTAAAGATTACATAATCGCTATGTAGAACGAAAACAAATGATGTAGAACAATACGTAGAACGATGATAATCAATGTGGAACAATATATAGAACAAAGATCATACTCAAAGTTTCGATGAGGTTTTTGAGGTATGTGATGTTGATATCCGGGATACAGTTTGTGAGGTTGAAATTTTGGGGGTGACAAGAGTACTGTCGGCGTTGATGATGGTGGTACAGATTATGCTGCTGGTGCTGCTGCTGGTGTTTGTAACCTTCGCACCGTATTTTCTAAAGCCACTACCCGAGCGCGAAGCTCGTTGACTTCTTCTATTATACCGGGATGATTGACGGTTGGAACGAGCGAATGAACAAGATTTGAAATATGGGATAGTATGTAGTCATGACGAGATACTCTAGAAATGAGCGAGAAAATGGTGTTTCGAATAGGTTCACCGGTAAGTGCTTCAGGTTCATCGTTAAGAGGACAATCTGGTGGATGGAATGGATCACCTTCTTCTTGCCTCCAGAGATTTAGTATATTACGAACCCATCCCCAATTCATCCAGAATAGATGATGGGAAATTGGTTGATCCATTCCGGTGACGCTGTTCTCGGAGCTCGAATGGAAATCCATATCGGCGTAGCTATCGAAGTCGGAGGAATTCGAACTGGATGAAGAATCCATCTTGTATAGTCGGAGAAATGAATTTTTGGTTTGGAATAGATTATAGAAATTGGGTTTGGTACTCTTCAATACATAATTTACATATGTATATATAATACCAAAATCCCGTGAATTACGGAGAATTTTTGAAATACGTCAAGCAATGTCTATAGTAACAGATACGCTAAGATATGAATTTTGTCTATACACTATCGATGCACTAAATGCAGTAAGACGTGTCTAGACTTAAGAATGATAAGCAGGCAGTTTTCTAAGGATGATAAATAGATGATTTCCGACTAGAAATGATAAGAAAAACTTTTGACATGTAGACACGGTCAAAGTCCAGACTCACTAATGCATCCTAACAACCACCAGTTAGACACACTAATGCAAGGCCTGGTTCGCTAAGACCAACGCTCTGATACCACATGAGACGACCCGACCCAATCCATAGGGACGAATACAGTAACATATGATAACATTGCGAGGTACTTGACCTCTATATGATACATTTTACAAACATTGCATTTATTCTTAAAAGACAATCTATCATTACATCAAAAGTTGACATGTTCGCCTAACATTTTATAATATCCAAATGACCTAATCTGTCATTTACATAATAATAGTCTCTATTGATCTTCAATGGCTCGAATGCAACGTTCTTGAATCCTGGCTTAAATGGTCCCAAATAGTATCCTTAATATGAGCTAATGCACAGCGGAAGACTTAATACATACCTGAGAATAACATGCTTTAAAACGTCAACATAAAGTTGGTGAGATATAGGTTTAATGCCGGCAGCGATATAAATATAGACCACAAGATTTCATATATAAACATTTTCATAAAAATATTCTAAGTGGTTGAGCACTTGGTAACCATACTTAACATTTAATCACGTCGCATATTCCCTTTAATATGAAATCTTACTACACTGTACCAAGTGTAGTCACGAAACGAAGTACTGTGCAACCGTTGAATACTGGTCGTCCAGTCCGGTTGGGGTTGTCAGGCCCGATAGATCTATCAACAGGGTTCGCGTTTACAATACCGCTGTAAATATTAGTTACCAAGCTTCAGGGAAGTATGCCAGTGGTACAACTCAACGTAGAATATATTTTTCAGTTACTTGTGTCCATATCGTAAAACATAAAATACATGTATTCTCATCCCGAAATATTTAGAGTTTAAAAGTGGGACTATATACTCACTTTCGTCTTGAAGATATGTAATTTCGACTTGGTCTCCGATTGATATCACGAACCTATCCATATATAATATATCAATACCTTTTCTTTTTAAAACAATCGTCACATACATATACTTATTATACTTTTAATACTTTTAATAATTTCTTAGTCCGTAGTTAGCAGTCCGATGTTAGTAATTCAATTTTAATGGTTCATTTCTAGGTGTTTAATAAACCCCCAATGAAATAAATAAAACCCCCATCGTATATGTATTGGTCGAGATTAATCTTGACCCACGGTACCGGTGTTGTCAAATGACGTGTTGCGTACATAAAGTACCGGTGTTGTCAAATGACGTGTTGCGTACAATCATGGGATCTTATGATTAATCTTCTCGTATTGTTTACGGGTGATCCTGAACCATATAAAATTGAATTATGAGTACATATATATAAAATATCATGTTATTTTAGAAAGATGTGATTTATTTAAATTTTTTCCAATTAATCACGTAGCTAAACTAGTCTTGGATAACCAATTTTGTTTCGGTCATAGTTTCTTCGTTACAACTCCGTTTTCGTTGATTCAACTTGCCATCTCCTTGGATCGAGTCCCTATTTAAGACTATGAACTGTAAATACCTTAGTTTGTATTCAAAATCACACGGCATAGGTGAAACTTTAGTGAAACATATGAAGTTAATCATTTTTGTTACAAAAATATCATTTAATGACCATTTTTCTAAAAATACTTATACTTTGAATTAAATCATGAAATTTTTATGTGTTATCATATTCATAGTAAAAATCATTTTTCCAGAGAATAAACCTCCAATTCAAAGTTCAAGATGGTTTTTAATTATCCAACCCAAAACATCCCCCGGTTGCACTCCGACGTCGTAAAAATAGTTTTTAAGGTGTTCTTTGAAAAACCAAGTTATACCTTGTTAAATTAGCATATATTTAAGTTATATTACAGGTCTTGAAGTATTTTAAAAGTTAAGTTAGAAGGATCTATTTAGTTTGCAAACAAGTTTGAAAACTTTCAAACTATGTTCTTGTTGTTAAATTTTTATACCACAAAATAAGATAGCTATATATATATGAATCGAATAAGGTTATGAACATAGTTACTACCTCAAGTTCCTTGGACAAGGTTGCTGTAAAAGAGGAGTAAAAAGCTAGAACCAAAAGGGTGATGGAATTGGATGAAAGATTGGAAATAAGTTTGTGTTCTTGGAAGGATTTCTTGAAGTGTTTTTGTAAGGATTTTCTTATGGTGATTAAGTGATGTTTTTATGGCTAGATCTTCATGGATACTAGCTGAATGGTTATGGAGTTTCTTAAGAGTGTGTTTTTGGTTAAAGAAATGAGGTAGTAAAGTTTGAAAATGGAAGATGTATTTAAGGCCATAAAAACATGATTAATGGAAAAACATGGACAAAATTTCATGTTGTATTTTTATGTAATTAGTCATACTAAACATCAAAAGTAGTTACCTTATACATAAGGCATGAACAAGAGAGTTACCTTATACATAAGGCATGAACAAGGGCTGGTTGGTGGTGATTTGATGTGTATATACCAATAGTAAATACGTATAGAAGCTAGGTATGATACGAGTACATGTACTCTAGATATACGTATAGAAATCTTGTGAAAAATGGAATGAGAATTCAAATATAGCTATCTTTTGTGAATATACTTATATTGTTTTATGTATTTAAGTCTTTAAAAGTGATTAAATACATTACATATACGATATATGTATAAACATTATAGGTCATAAGTATTTATGTCAAATAACGTTACGTATGGTTATCGTTTTGAAAACTTAAGTTAGTAGTTTCAAAATATACTTATAACTTATTGTTATTAATACAAAATAATATATTAAAACATCCTTAGATCAAGTTAAATATGTATATATACATATATATACACAAACGTATAATTATCATATATTATATAGTTCGTGATATCATCGGTCAAACTAGACGGTCAAACGTTGTGTAAAACTCTTTTCAAAAACATAAATCTCAACAATTTGGGTTGCTTATCATGTTGGTAAGGTTTAATTTATGTAAATATTAATCTTATAAGTGTAAAACGATCGGAAAAATCCGGGTCGTTACAAAACCCTAAACCCTAAACTCTAAATCGGGCTAAATTTTACTTCACAAAACATGGAAAAAAAAACGTTAACATTCTTCACGAAAAATATTATCTTGAATGTTATTTTTGTCGATCGTTTTCCCGTCAAAATAATAATATTCATCACGAAGTGTCTTTTCTAAATTTCTTATTTTCATCCAATCTATAATGTTCGTGACCAAAGTTTTTTCAAAAAACGAAAAAAAAAAAATTGCTTCCCCCCGTTTCCCCCCGATTGGTTACTTCCCCATTGATCCTGCCCCTATATATATATATATATATATATATATATATATATATATATATATATATATATATATATATATATATATATATATATATATATATATATATAGGCACGATCCATGGATAAGCTTAAAAGGAGTACAAACGGGATAAGCAAAATAATTTTTATTTTTTTTATTTTTTTTTACATTCATAAATCTGCATTAAAATGCACATCTAATCAATTTTTTCATAAAAAAAAGTTCAAAATCTTTCAAAAATCGATGATGAATGGTAAAATTAACCATTCATCGGGTTAATTTATCATTCATCTTGTTTACGATGAATGATAAAATTAATCAATGCTAAAAAAACCAGATGAATGGTTAAATTAACCATTCATCTGGTTTTTTATCATTCATCATAAACAGATGAATGGTTAAATTAACCATTCATCTGCTTTTTTTTTAGCATTTATTAATTTTATCATTCATCGCGTACAAAATGAATGATAAATTAACCAGATGAATGGTTAATTTTACCATTCATCATTAATTTTTACCATTCATCATCGATGTTTACAATTTATCATCGATTTTCGAACGATTTTGTTAAAAAACGTTTTAAAATTTTTTCGTTTTCTTCTATTTGCATATTAAAGGATCGTTTTTAAAAAAAAAAAAAATGATATTTTACTTATCCCGTTTGTACCCCATTTAGTGCTTATCCATGAATTGGTCCAATATATATATATATATATATATATATATATATATATATATATATATATATATATATATATATATATATATATATATATATATATATATATATATATATATATATATATATATATATATTAGGTTTTAGAGCTCGTGCGTTGCACGGGTGGATAAAAAACAGCGCAAAAAACATTTATGCAGTTTTGTTATGCAAATACATCTAATATCTATATGCTTGCAAAACCGTATAATCTCTTAAAGTTACAAAAAACATCTATATAATTACTTATCTTAAGCCCAATGAACATAAACATTAGAGGAAGGAATTGACCCGTGAAAGGGTCGTCATTAATTCCCTTGCACACAAGTGAGCCTAAACATGTATAATGGAAGTGATCTAATTTAACAAATGATTCCATTCTTTGAAGTTGTTGTAGCTGGAGTGCCCAAGTAGAAGAATCTTTTCTCTTGGAATCAAATTGTAGTTCAGTGAATATTTAAGAAACCAGTCCTTCTTTGATATCATATCCAACAACCTACATTACCATTGTAAAGGATTATTGCAACACGAAGTAACAAATTCTTAGATCAAAACAACTTTTGTCAATATTGTTTTTTTGACTGAAATTCAACCATGTAACTGTTAAAAAAAAATCCAATATTAACCCATTTACTTGAGATAGGTTAATTTAGGTTATTTTATTTCAAAATGACGACATAATACTCTGTATCTTAGATATTCTAATATTGTATTTGTAATCACATAATCTCCTAACTCAATCTATTCAATGGCATTGGAGGGTCAACCCAAACCAACCCGTTTTAACAGAAACTTTAAGTCAGATTGACCCGTTGCACAATCCGAGTAATTTAATCTATTCATTATTTATGTGCAATTCCACCCTTTTATGAGTATATGGGTTGAAACTTATACAAAGCTTATTTACAATGTATCAATTCTCCATAACAAATCTATTAAATAGTTTTCAAAAATAACTTTCTTTTTATTTTGTGATAGTATTATCATTATCAATAAGTATAACAGGCTCCCCCAATGAACAGTAAGCCGAACAGTAATTGGAGCTGAGCCATTGAGCCGATGAACAGTAGTAGAGCCGATGAACAGTATTTTTTTCCGGTAGGTGTTTTGGCCAACGAAGTGGCGGACCTTTTTTCTAGTTTAATATGTTGATGATATTTAAAATTTAGGAAAATAACAAAACAAAACAAAAATTGTGACTGTAAATCAGCCACTTTCAATATATTCAACACAAGTTATTGCTAGTGCTCGTCATATTTATAAAACATTTTAAGTTATTGCCGACCCGTGATTTCACGAGTTTGGTGAATAACCATTGTAATTGGATACACGGTTCATATTCCAATCATAAAGACCCCTCTTCTAAAAGTGGGATAAAAAATTAATTAGGCATATTAAATTCAACGAAAATTCAAGCTTTTTAACATGAAAAAAAACGCCTTCAAAAGAAACATGCATAACTTTATCATCAATATTATTTTTTTCTTCTAACTTGCATCCTGTGACCATATCCACACAAACAAAAATTGATGAAATGATATATATATATATATATATATATATATATATATATATATATATATATATATATATATATATATATATATAGGGGCAGGATCAATGGGGAAGTAACCATTCGGGGGGAAGCGGGGGGAAGCAAAAAAAAAATAAAAATTTCGTTTTTTTTGAAATTTTTTTTTCTCGGCATCAAGATCACAAGAAAATATGAACATTTAGAAGAGACACTTCGTGATGAATGTTATTATTTAGGCGGGAAAACGATCGACAAAAATAACATTCAAGATAATATTGTTCGTGAAGAATATGAACGTTTTTTTTTCATGTTTTGTGAAGTAAAATTTTGCCCGATTTAGAGTTTTAGGGTTTAGGGTTTGGTGTTTTGGGTTTATTCCATAAACCCAAAACACCAAACCCTAAACCCTAAACCCTAAACCCTAAAACTCTAAACCGTTCGTGTTAAAAACTCAATCTAAATCCTAAATCTAAACCCTAAATCTAAACCCTAAACCCTAAATTTCTAAACCCTAATATCTAAACCCTATAAACCCTAATATCTAAACCCTAATATCCAAACCCCAATAGCTAAAACCTCAAAATACGCTCGAAAAACACGATAATTGTTATATATTACTTTTCGAGCGTTTTCCCGCCAAAATAAAAACATTTATTAAAAAGTATCTCTACTAAATGTTCATATTTTCATCTCATCTATAATGTTCGTGAACAATGTTTTTTAAAAAAACGAAAAAAAAAAAAAAGTTTTTGCTTCCCCCGCTTCCCCCCGAATGGTTACTTCCCTCTTGATCCTACCACTATATATATATATATATATATATATATATATATATATATATATATATATATATATATATATATATATATATATATATCACAATTTAAAACTATACAATTACTTTATAATACTTCTAATCTAATAAATTTAGATGTAAACTGTATTTGTTAGCTTTTTGAGTATTATTACCTGTATGTACATGCAATAAGCAAATTAGTGACCTGGATTAATAGAAATTTTTAAAACAATAAGATTACAAAATTTTGAAGTATATAGGCATAAAAGTGTAAACTCTTTCAAGATGTAGAACATGTAACACATCCATGAAAACATCATAAGTTTCTACCTGTTAGTAGTACAGGTGGCCAATTAGTTATTTGCATCCAATAAATCATTGTGTCAGCTACCAAAACGAACACATAGCCACAAGAGAAGGAATTACCAATTGATCTATTAAAACTTGACCCGCCCAAATGAAACCCACTCCAAATAAGATAACTACATCTTTATCCAAGTAACCCGGCCCACCTACTATAAACTCAGCATGGCCCACCTACTATAAACTCAGCATGCACAAAAGCCCTCAAATCAATAGCTTGTAAGAACCTTGACCCGATTTTCCTTATCGACTTTGACCTTACTTGACTTGAATGAGATCCACGCATTACGCATACACCCTAAAATGAAGTTGTGTAAACATATTAGCATACCCTAGGGCATTATTAGCATTTAAAAAATTTAAGGAATTCGGAAACTCCAAATCTGATATAATGACGACTACACAACCACTTGCCACATAACCCTCTTGTTTAATTTTATCATGATTATTACAGAAGAATAGTTGCATGCATATTTACTATTATGATACACCTCAATTATATACTATGCGGGTCAAGTACACGCGTTGTACCTTCTATTCAGAAGAAAAAGCTCCGCAACAAAATAAATAACCTTAACTTGTGAGAACTAATACTCAGTATTTGATGCTGTTGTACCTAAGGTGGGAGCAAAAAGGGCAAAAGTAAACAAACTGTAATACAAAATTCAAATATAACTTTGTAAGTAAGTATATCGATACCATGTATAGATGCACCATCAACAGGTATTACAACATCAGCCACCGGTGTCGTTGTAGCATGCAGACACTGTTGCGTTACGATGCAATCAGCAGGCAATAACTACAATATCGAATGTAGCACGTCACATATACGTAAGAACATCTGCAAGTAATATTTTCTCATATTTAATCAATAAACTGACGATAAAAACATAGTATCAAAACGGATTGAGAACAGGTCAGTTAGATTTTTACCGAGTCGAAAATAATCTAAAGATCAAAACATATCATCATATGTGTCTAATAAGGTCACTGAAATATAACAAATTAGAAGCCAGTAATACATATTAGTTAGTGGATACCTTCTATCCCTTCTTAGACTGGACAAGAGCATAATTATCAACTTCAAGCGGATGTGGCAAATGACAAAGAACGACATCAAGAAGCGGTTGTACTCCCTACAGATTAACATACCAACAAAAAAAAAAATACGTCATATTTACTAAAAGCTTTAAACATGATTGTCAAAAGAATAGAAGGCATTAATATTTGAACATTAAGGCTTACCTTGTTCTTAAATGCACTACCCATAAACACCGGGATAAACTTCCGTGCTATAGTTGCTCAGCGTATAGCGGCCTGTTCACAAAAAATAAATTAGACACAAGAACAGCATTGTAAGCACATATGTTAAAGTCTGTTTCATGACCATTTCCTTGATGAGTATCGAGATGAATTTTCATTACCATGTATGTAAAGCATATACTCGTCACGTAGTCAACCTGCATCAAGAATCGAGAAAATACATCAAAACATCACATAGATAATATTTGGTGCGTAGGGGCATAAACTGAAATTGACAAACAGTTTTAATAAATATATCACTGGCCTTTTGTTTACACTCGAAGCCAGTGCATCACCAAAAAGAGCTTGTACACGTATTTAAAATTGGAGAATATACATTCTGGAAAACTATGAAACCATAAAAAACTATGAGAGCCTAATACCCTATATGTTAGGTTCTGAAATTTATTGATCAAATAGAACAAAGAAAACAAATGAAAAGATACCATGACATCTTTCATTTCAATCCAAATGCTATGAGTTGGTTTGCATTGCAAATCATGAACCTCTACATGAATTATTTAGTATTTACTGAACTTCAACTTCAATGCTGAAAAATAAGGTGATAAAACGTACTAAAAATTTCACATCCATATATAGATAGATATAAAAACGAATATATCAGCAGATTATTATGACAAAGAATTAAGAGCAAGATAGATGAATACATATATAGATGGAATCGATTGATTCACCATCGAACTATATGAAATTGAGAATTGGGTAGGAGAATAAAACTTGAAATTGAATGTATTATGAAGACAAAGATACAATCAGTTACTAAATCCTTAAATTAACAATGAACTCATAATCAAAATATAAGATTGAAAACGAAATCAAATTACAACACACAAATACCTGGGTAACAAAATAAAGCCTTCAGCATGGAATTGGTCGCTCCGTTCGACATGGAATTTTCAGTCGATATTAGGCCGTTCGACATCTTGATTGGCGAAGAAACCTTAAATTATGACAGATAACTGTTGTTGATTTGGGTTAAAGAATAGAAACCCTAAAGTGGTGTCGGCCTGTTGTGTTTTTTTTTGGAATTGCTCTGTATGAGCCGCGAATAGAAACCCTAATTTGTTTTTGGGAGAGAAACTGATGGGCGTATTTACGGATAATATATATTGATTTTAACTAGAAAAAATTTCTACCTCGTGTTGCTGCGGTTGTATTCAACGTGCGGTCGAATTTGGATATATGTTGCTTGGTACCTAATAGATCTAATAGATTGAGTTGTTTGTTGTACGTGTGTGTATGTATATGGATGAAATATAGCTCGAAATATTTAGTGTTTTTTTAACGATGTCCGTTTCGCGCGTAGTTAGTCCCGTTGTATTCATTAGATTTTTTCGAGTTTAACAGTGATTTCAGAAAAATTTAGCTCGCGCCGAGCGAGAAGATAGGGCCCGTTAAAAATTCGGGTGGAAATAAATTTTTTTTTATTTTAATAAAATTATATGTTTACGCGTTCTACCCTTGAAAAAGTGTAAAGTTGAGGGACCGTTGTGTAAAATGAGGCGAATTTAAGGGGGCGTTTGTAGTGTGAACCAAACTCAAAGCGACAATCGAAAATAACTGAAACTACGATTTTCTCCATGACAATTAGTATGTAGGTATAATATAATATAATTTATACATATAAATCTACTAGTTAAAGACCCGCAACTTCGCGGGATTCTTTAAAAAAAAATTGTTATAGTAAAGTGAAAATGGGACTTTTATATGATGATTGATTATCACAATTTTATTAATAATGATATGTTGAACTTAAAATAACATGAAATACTAATCATATCAAAATTAACACTGTTGTAGTGGAGCAATAATTTTTTTTAAAACTATATACATATTCTATTTAATTACATAGTAGCATAGTAGTATGGTGAATATGTTCATAATAGTTTGTTTTGTAGTATCACATATCAGGTGCATGCCTTCACTCACATTCATCATGACCAGCTTGCAGAGTTCGTTTTCTGCTAACTGTTCATTCAATGCTTTCACAACAGATGATGATGTTAGTGGTCTGATCAAGTAGAAGTGACCCGTGAATTTACGGGGTTGGTTTAAAACCATTATGAATGATTGTTATCTTGATACAAAAATATTAAGTGAAATTACAGTTTTATTAAAGATCATACGAAAAAAGATTCAGTGGTAAATCGTCTGAATAGATAGGGAAAAAATAGAAGACGCATTTATCATCCACCACTTTAAATACAATGAATACGAAACTATATTCATGCTCGCTACATTAGATTTATGACGGAAAAGATGATAATACGTGTTTCAATATACATGTTAATTATAATTTATAACAGTACATCTATTGTATTGTGAGACTTTACCCTCATATCACCACTCAAATGTGCAATATATTTTGCCAATTTATTCAAAAGGAGCAACTCATGAGAAACTCAAACCGAAACTTGCGGTGTCACATATTAAATGTTACATAATCCATTAATAGAATCTTTAAGAGGAACGATATTTATATAGCTTTAGAGTCAAGTCAACAATAATGCACCATCAACAATTCTCTTTTGTTAGAATACATAGATAAACATTTTCTTGTAACTCAAGTGATAATGACCATACACTCTTTGTTAGAGGTCGGAAGTTCAACTTCAGGGAATTACAACATTGCACACAAGGTTTCTGACCTTGAAATGCGCTCAAGGTCGATTTTTGCACATTGCATTGCGGGGACAACGTAGAGGGGGGTTTTATCGACCATGCCCTCAAATTGATCCGGGGTTCCTTCAAGCAGCAGTTGGAAGACAGGTTATGCAAGGGAGTAGTCCCTGTGAATGATTCCAAACTATTCTTTACAAAAAAAGACATACATTTTATTATTTACCAAACTCAAAATCACAATCTATATCAATATCATTAACCCTAAATCAAAACTCAAATCTGTATCCAAATCAAACATTTATTTCATGCTCCTCTAATACAAATTAAAAATGAAAAGTCATAAACAAACATATATACATCTGAGTTAAAAATAAATTTGAAATCTGGGTATTCAAAACACCCTTAATAGTTTCAACTAATTTAATTAACTTCTATAATTTTCATCGTCATACTACATGCACCGGACATCCAAAACCCGCTTCAGGTTTCGGATATTATAAAGTTCTGGTCGTCACTTGCGACTCCACCATTGCTACCTTCCGAGTCCGTGAAGTTCCCGAGTCGATTTCACATTCGAGATTTTAGTAACGCATCCCAGAATCGCGTTTTAATAAAAAAAAAAAATAAAAAAAAAATCGATAATTCTCGACCCCAAAATTGCTTGCTTAAAACTTTCACACCGAAGCACTATAGTCCTTAATGATTCCCTGATACAAAACATCATTCACTGTCACTTGTCTCTCTAACGCATACATCAAATGCTAACGAAATTGAATACAACCAAAAAAAATGAAAAAGTATACCATTATTCCATTTAGTACCTATAATATACTCAAGAGGCCAAGAGCAAGCAAGAATGGCCAATAGGGTATCATGAAATTGGCTTGAAAAAAAGAAAAATAATACTTCAAGGAATCAAGAATGGCCAAAGTCGCTACAATGCTAATTTACCTCAATAGCTTATCAGCTTAGTGCCTTTGAAACATAACTATTGACAACATAGTAAGACACTAAATAGGTAGAAATTGCCATCCATGAACAACTATAGTAAACTAAGCACTTCTATTGATATTATTATTAAAGATGAATGAGAAACAATGAACTATAATTTGACTTATTCGAAAAACTACATATACATGTACTTAATTCTAACCAACCTGTATGCATATAGATGATCTATAAATAATTAATTTTTTAAAAATAGGCCCATATAATTATACAAAAGTAGGAAATTCAGAAAGAAAAAACTGGTATATTTATACTTTTCAACATATGTACTTATAAATGGTTCAAATTAATTGAGTTCAGGGTTCATGTAAATGCAACTTCCTAAACTCTAAGCTAAGAATTTAAACATAATAGTGCGATCTTGAAGTCACCTGAGAAGACACAACTTCCAGAAGTGCAAATGTTTATTAGCTTGACCAGAAATGTGTATTCATATACAGAATCATTTTCAAATTTGAAAACTTAGCTTTACACCAATAGATGATGAACCATAGTGGAGATTATCATAGTGCTTCGGATCTATGTTATTAACTCATAAAGGTTGCATCATATATAAACAACAAATTGAGTTCAAGAGTACCTGTCAACATCGCTACTTTCAACTGCAACCATCTCTTTGATCAAGTTTTGTCCATATTTAGAAAAGTGTTAAACTAATGGTTAGAGTTATAAATCAATTATAATATTTGATCTTGAACTTTGTTTCGATGTTTTTGCTTAATAATCACAGTAACAATTAGTCAAAAACAAAATATAACCAAATTTTTTTATTATGCCATTAGCCTTAAAAAATATATAGAGCTGAGTAATTACTACTTATTAAATATGATAAAACCTATAACGAATTTTATCACAACAGTTTTGTGTTAATTGTCATTGAACAGAATGAACACTATATTAATATAGAAGCAATATCAATAAAAGGGTAAGATTCGAGCTTACTTGCATCAACATCATCAGCCATACACCATTCCAACTTTATACCTAGCCAATATAAAAACCTTTAAATAGTAAATCAGAACTACTGGATCATACTCTTTTTGTCTCAGATGTTATCAAACATCTTCTGTGCATTGAATAATCACCATCCAACATAACTTTTCACACATGCATATAATCGTATTAAAGAAAACATAAAAAAAAAAATGCTAACATAAATACTTAATTAGCATTCCAACCACTTCGCATAACCAAACCCCTATCGGTTTCAATTAACGAATCCATTACAATAATTCTTTCTGGCATACCTTGTTTGCGAAAAAAATCATTTTCTGGATTGATGCCCATACCCGAAGTTCCTGTAAACACCAAAAACGGCTTCCGTGGGCAAAGTGAGAATGTCATTTCGCAAAACCAATTAATCGAACAAAATATGTAAAGAAATTCAATCTTACTGAGGACAACCGATTACTCAAACCAAACAATCATCTCGATATATAGATTTATCAGCATCAAATCCGTCGATGTTGTCGATGAACCCTAGCCCGGAAGCATTAACAAAGTAATCAATTCAGAAAGATAGGTAATGATCCTTTTGATTCTAATTCGATTAATACAATATAAAACCAAAAAAAAGAAAGATATACGAATAAACTTACTGTAGGTGATTGGTTGATTTCAAACGATGTAAAAAAATGGGTTCGATTTGTATGAAATCGCCTTAGATGGAAACTGAATTGTTTTGGGATAATTGATACTAGTTTATAACCCGCGACTTCGCGGGGCTAACACATAATGTAAATTAAATGATTAGATTAAGATAACAAATGAATATGGCTAAAGTACATAATAACTTAATAACTTATCATTAAACAAATTGATGTAATCATTAATGAAAAAGACGATTTGTTCGGATGAGGAATCATAGAACTCATTTGGGCATGTGGTCATTGCAAGTGTTTTCACCATCATGTGAAATTGTGAACCGAACCTCTAGACTTGATGACACACATTAACAAAGAGGAGAGCTTAGGGTCGTACTGCTTCAGCCTCAACATCTTTATAAAACAGGCTGGAATAGAGATACTACAGGTAATGAAACAAAGCAAAGAGTTCAAGTTAGATGTATAAAGAAGTTGGGACTCTTCTTGGGATGTTGACTCTAGTCTCTAGCTGTGCTGTCGTTTCAGGATCTTTCTTTCCTTCCTCCTTTATTGCATCAGATGACTCCTTCACTTCATCTTTAATTCTCTAATTTTTAACTGATATATTTTCAAGTAGTCAAATGATAGTCATCGTCTTTCTTGTTGTGTCGCAGATAGCTAATCCTTAAATTGTTTCTATGAAACTTTTGCAATCTAAAAAACCAAGAAGGAAAAATGCAGCGAGTATTACATTTACCCATCTAAAGCAAGGAATATCAAAACACACAAACAAATGATTATGAGTTTACCTAAAGAGTAGCACATACCAAGATATATTATAAGTCTATGAATTGATTCCATATCATAAGAACACATGGTTTATAAATTAGATTGACATTAACCCAAATTATATTACAAATTACAAATTATATTACAAGCTATTTGGGAAGGATGACACTTTAGAGCTTTCTTTTGCATTTTTTTGTAGCAGATAAATTTTTCTAACCTACTCAACTTTTTTGTAGCAGATGGTTTATAAAGTAGATCTTGAACCTACTCAACTACCATAACCTTAACTGACTGGTTAACCTTTGTGATCCTACATATGTAGATTCAAACTCTCTAATGTACCATCACTTACTAAGATATGTTTGAGCAAAATACTTTATATATGGCATTAGAAATCATTGATGTGTTTGCTCCTAAGATTTCGAGAAGTCTACTCTATCACTACATTTTTATTTTCTGGCTCTCACACATCTATCAACAAAATGACATCAAGTTTGCCAGGTTGATCATAAGAATGATATAAATCCATAAATCACCAGTTACTCACTTTAAATATAGAAGCTAATACATGAGGCAGTGGTATATGCAGAGAAAGTGAACAGTTCACTTCAGCGAAGTGTTGAAAATAAAGGTGACAATTTCAATCCAATTATAAACAATGTGGTTTATTTGGAATATGAAGTATCTCTAATGTGTTAAACAAAGAACTAACAAATAAAAAGCTAATAGTTCCAAATTAAGGTAAAATCATTAGCCTAGCAATATAATGCTTGATATCTTAACATTTTACATTTGTGATGATATATGTTTGCAAAAAGAAGGAAAACAAAATTTATATATCTATATGATATAAAAACTATACATAATAGTGGTCGAATAAGAAATGATAAATTAAAGTCCTATTCATCAGATTAACACCCTACTTACGTAAATGTGACTAATTCATATATCAGACTACTTTCTTTTCTTAAAGAGTAGAGTATCTAAAGTAGAGATACAATGTTTATCTTTTTAAATATCATAATTCTATTACTCGAGGAAAAAAAAAAAAAAAAAGACAATATAACTAACCTGGTTACAAAACCCATCAGTTGAGCAATTCATGGATCTTCCATTATTACTGAATCCGTTATCTCTCCATACTTTTCAAATAGTTCACAAACGTATCTGGTATTCATACATACAAACATAAAATATAGCAGAACAGAGACTTATAATCTTAATAACTTTTGAAAATACAGTATATCTTGTTAATATGCAGACCCGTTTTCTAACTTGTCCATTTTGCCACCTCCAGCGAGGTGTGTCAAAAATAAAGAAACGTGTACCTTCATTTTGTGTTGTAATTGCGAGCGAGTACAATGGAAAGAGAATCAGGCCAGGTGGTAGTTACATCAACAATGGCGGTTGGTATCACCAAACCCATTTTAGCAGCACAAATGGCTATGGTGGCAGCTTCTGAAGCCCTGAATTGTAACTCAAACAACAACCTATGATTAATACTGACTAATTAAACGTGTACGCATATACCAGATTTAACACAAAACTTTGTAGTTTAGGTATGGTGTCACATACAATAACCTCCACAAAAAGCAGCTTATCGTTTGAATGTATCGTTGATTCCAAAAAAACTCATTCAGACAGTTTTACAAACACCTTGTGGACACTAACAAAAAAAAATTCCTTTTAATCCACCAAACCACACTCAATCAGTTTGCTTCCACATTAACAACAAACCGGAAAACAACAACGCACCAATATAGATTATTTACTGCTGTTAACGACAATGGATTTTCCGGCAGGAAAGTCCCGAGTATGAGACAAAAAAATCATAAAAAAAACTCAAACACTCAACAATGCCAAATAAAAATAGAAGTAACAAAAAGCTATGAACTAAATAAGCAACAAACATATTCATATTCAGAATACACACTAATTACTCAGTTTTATAGTCGTAACTTGAAATACCCAAAAGAAATTAGAGTTTAAAAGTTACCTATCTTTAGTTGCTGAAAATATTGAATAACAGTCATAAGAGAAACGATGATGCAAAGCCTTCAACCCCAATTTGGCGACGCTGGCCATTGCGGCCCAACATTAAACCCTAATTTCTACTCCAAATCGTCACCCGATTTTAACAAATAAACGACAGTTAATCAGGTGGTGGTGATAGTGGCGGCGGCAGTGGTGGTGGTGGTTGAGGTTACTACTGGTGGCGGCGGCAGTTACTACTGGTGGCGGCGGCATTTACTACTGGTGGCGTTGGCGGGTGTTGGTGGTAGGGGTGTTCATCGGTTCGGTTTTTGGTTTTTCGGTTTATTCGGTTCGGTTTTTTCGGTTTTGAAACTTATAAAATCAAAACCGAAAACCAAACCGAAACCAAATTTAAATATCAAAACCATAACCAAAACCGAACCGAAAACCAAATTTTATTTCGGTTTGGTTTAGGTTAAAACCGAAAATCACTAGATAAAAATCCTAACCAGCATAAACTTACATATAAATTAAGATGGAATTAATTTAAGTATATAGGATATATAACATGTTTATTGTTTAATAAAAATGTAATAATACGTCAAATACAATATAAATATATAAATATTATAATTATAAATATGTTTTAAAATGTTATTAATTTGAATTCGGTTTTTAATTCGGTTTTCGGTTAACCAAATTGAAAATTTTCAAAACCACAAACCAAAACCAAAAACCGAATTACGAATTCTGTTTCGGTTTCGGTCAATCCGAAAACCGTTTAAAAAATTCGGTTTGGCTTTTTTTGGTTTGGATTCGATTTGATATTCGGTTTATTCGGTTTGAAACTAAATGGTGCACACCCCTAGTTGGTGGTGAAGAGTGATTAATTTAGAAGAAGGGAGAAATGGTGTTTAATTAGGGGGAAAAAGGCTGGTGTCGTTCCCTTTTAATCAAACGACACAAAATTAAGGGGTCTTTTAGTGCATATAGGTAAGTATTATTAAATTTACCTTCAAGATTAGGAATACACCCAATAATTACCTTCATCGATCCAGTTTATTTAAACCAATGTAATATTACAAAATAAAGAAGTTAAGTAAAATACGAAACATACACAGATTCTTATAAACTCAAAAGATGTGCCAGTCTGTCATCCTTTAAATCCTACATATGTTCATAGACATGTAATTAAAGAATATATTATACAAACATACACAGATTCTTAAGAAGTCAAAACTGAAAAGTTGCATATGAAAATGGCACCAGTGAATTTGAAGCACACATTTCTGACATTCAACTTTCAATTTTGGAATGATATTTAAGCCCTTTTTGTGTCTATAGGTATCGATCATTTCTCTTGTACGTACATATCTTTTGTGGCCTTGGAATTTTGTATTTTCAATCAACACGCCGGGTTGAGTAATTTTCACACCACCATACTGAACAATATGGCAGGTATGCCAGTACAACATTAGAACATAACAGAACATGGAGGTGGCATAATGGGCGGGTCGGGTACATTGGTCAAATAACATAATGGGCGTGTTTATCAAAACAATCGATAATACATGCCCATTATGTTATTTGACCAACGTGCCCAACACGCCCATTATGCCACCTCCATGTGGGTAGCTGGTACTTTCCATTCATCCATTACATACACTCAACCTAATTTGTTCCTAATCTAATCGTGATTAATTCATATATAATCAAATACCGAGTTACCTTTACGACACCAATTTGTGTGACGGTAGCTAGCTAGTGAGACTCAAACAAACTCCATTACCCTACGATTGCGGCTTTTGACTTAGAGGGACATCATTTTACGGGACATTACCCGTATTACCTCTTGCATACAAGCACCCCCCAAGATTTGACACAAATGAATCTACCACACTTATCCCCATCTGGTTTGAATTTACATAAGTAAATAATAAAAATTCAAGATACAGTCTCGCAGTTAGAAACTTGAGCTCAAAGTACTTCAAAACGCACATCAAGAAAGACGTTTCTTCAAAACGCACATCAAGGGGGGAGAATGTTAAGTCAAACAATATATGATGTACGTTTGACCAATTTTAAGTGTACATTTGACTTTGTTTTATGATGTAAGTGGTGAAAGTGTGAGCATATAAACACTTTCTCCACAATGTACAAGTTAAGCCTTCTAGCCATAACTCACATTCTTCCTTAGGTGTAACTAGGTTTTTCTCTCAAGTGTAATTTTCCCTAAATTGTTGTGTATTTCAATCCAAACTCAATCAAAACACGAATTCGATCTTTAATCTGTGTTAAACAAAAGTAGGAACAAATTACAAAGGTAGATGCATATATGGGACATGATCGAAGAACAATGTACTCCATGCTGCTTATTAATTATTAATTTAATTATTACCATTATTCTAGATCGATTATGCACTATAACCAACAATTGCAGGATCCCATTGTCCCATGTCGTACGAGCTACATGTTGCCTTTGCAGCTTCATCCATAGCTTCCTTGCTAATATTATTGTTGCACAGGTCAGCAAATAGTGTATGAAGCATACCATAATGAGTCAATGATCCACAATGTGTCTCATAAGTTCGCACCTTCATCATTCAAACATTCATATAGTTAAAAAAAAAAAAAAAAAAAAAAAAAAAAAAAAAAAAAAGAAAAATAGTAACCAAAATGAAGATAAATTAACCCGAAGAAGTTAGGTTTGTTTAATTACCATGGTTTTAAGACAGTCCCAATCGTCCACAATGGCCATTCCACTAGGCCTAACTGCTATTTCTCCTTGTAATAACTTGCCCCGGATTATATCAATACTATTATCCAAATGTGCCCTATGTGATGTAATTCTTTTAATTTTCTTGAGTAATTCCTCTTTCTCTTGTGAATTTTCGGTTAAACTCTTGTACTGTGAACAAAAAATTTACATCAATTTTTTAACGAAAAAAAAAAAAAAAAAACTATACTAAGGATGAATGGATAGAAGTGTTTTGTAATAAAAATACCTGATGCCACATTGAATAAACATCTGCATCTCTTTGGTCGACAACACCCATGGACTCAAAAGATTGAGCCTTCTTGCCTTTCAATTTCGACCTACGCAAAGAGAAAAAGCTGGAACGGGAAGCTTCAGAGAGTTGTAGCACAAGTAGGGTTAGGGTTAGGGTTAGGAATAACACGAACAACAAGTGGTGAGAAGCAGCCATGGGATTATTAAAGAGTGTATGAATTGATCGAGAAGCTCAGAGTACGTTCCTTATATATACTATGGTACATATATTAAATAAATTAAATGCCAGTTGTATACTGTTTAGGAATAAATACTCGAACAAGATATTTTTTATTTATTTATTTTTTTTTTTTTGGCAAAAAAACGATAACATAGAAACATAGCCTCTTCATCGAAACATGAAAAAACATACGAAAGTTACAAGATATGTTAGCTGTCCGTCCCTAACTTTTATGAGACCAAACTAGTTAGTCAAAGATTAGGCATATCTTTTATACTAGTGAAATGACTCGTGGAATCATGAGTTTGGTTAAATAAAATAGTTTAATAATATGTTTTACGAATTAAATTAATGTAAATGCTAAAATCGTTTAGTTTAATAACCCGTAAAATCAATTGAACACCCATAATGGTGGTATATATTGATCATATAGGGAGGTTTTACCGAAATCGTTCACGGACCTCTACCTGGACCACTGCCCGAATAGATATATGTGCAAATGAGGGTCGTTGAAATAAATGATCTACTGATGCCAAAAAATTGCCGTTAAAAAAAACACGAATTCCGACTAAGAAACTTCTTGTTATATTTACAAACATATAGAGACATGTATTTTCGCATACATATGTAACGTAATTAATCCCATAAAGAGAATTCATATTTGAATATTAATATTATAATAATAATTATTATAATTACCATATAGAAAACAAATACTCCGTAAATTATAAAAGGAATAAAGGGCTGCATCTTTTGTTAATTTTATTTTAATCATAATTAATTGTAAAGATTAAATTTTAATTGTAAATTAAATTGATTTATGATGTCATTCAAGTGGGTTAGATTTTTTTCTATATTCTTTTTAATTTTTTATATTGAAGGGAAATGACTATTCATGATGTCATCTTTATATCATGTTAATAGAAAGTATATGTAATGACCCGGAAATTTCCGACCAAATTTAAACCTTAATCTTTATATATTTCCGACACGATAAGCAAAATCTGTAATGTTGAGTCTAGAAAGTTTGAAATCTATATTCGGTTAATCAGTTATCATGTGACCATGCCTGACGATTCACTAACAATTGTGTGCAAATGAATATGTAAACATATATATATATATATATATATATATATATATATATATATATATATATATATATATATATATATATATATATATATATATATATATATATATATATATATATATATATATATATATATATATATATATATATATATAAGTGTAAATATATAATATTTATAAGGTATACTTTAATCAAATGGAATTGAAAATATAAAATAATCAAGAGGGAAGTGATTTTTAGGGGGGAAGGGGGAAGTAAATTATTTTTTTTCATTTTTTCGTTTTTTGGAAAAACTTTGTTCACGAACATTATAGATTAGATGAAAATAAGAACATTTAAAATAGACACTTTGTGATAATTGTCATTATTTTGGCGGGAAAACGCTCGAATAAAAAAATTAAAACATTCAATGCATTGAATGTTTTGCTGCTGAGTTTATTTGCATCGTTTTGTTTTCATCTTGTGTGAAGTGTTTTTTTCGAATTTAGCCCGATTTAGAGTTTAGGGTTTAGGGTTTAGGGTTTTGGGTTTTCGGGTTTACTCCGTAAACCCTCAACCCAAAACCCTAAACCCTAAACCCTAAACTCTAAACCGTTCGTGTTAAAATATTTAATCTAAACCCTAATTTCTAAACCCTAAACCCTAATTTATAAACCCAAAACCCCAATTTCTAAACCCTAATAGCTAAACCCTAATTTATAACCCCCTAATTTCTAAACCCTAATTTCCAAACCCTAATTTCTAACCCCTTAAAAAAAACTCAGCAGCAAAACATTCAATGCATTGAATGTTTTTATTTTTTTCTTCGAGCATTTTCCCGCCAAAATAATGACATTCATCACAAAGTGTCTTTTTTAAATGTTCATATTTTCATCTAATCTACAATGTTCGTGAACAAAGTTTTTTTAAAAAACGAAAAAAGTTTACTTCCCCCCACTTCCCCCCAAAAAAGCGCTTTCCTCTTGATTAAATCTCTCTCTCTCTCTCTCTCTATATATATATATATATATATATATATATATATATATATATATATATAAGTGTAAATATATAATATTTATAAGGTATACTTTAATCAAATGGAATTGAAAATATAAAATAATCAGATAAATAAATAATTTTTGAACCTTTTTGATCAGGTTTCAAACAGTTAATGAGTGAAATAATTAAATATATTTAATCTAAAAATATGGGATTTTTCTGAATTAATTTTATCCGTAACTGTTTAGCAAAGGAGCACGATATTATAACTATGCAAATTGTGTCGGCTATGTAATAGTCATATGTACCCGTGACAATTGAAAATATCATTTGGGATTACTGTGTCTTCAAGAATCGCATGTTTTTGTTTTAGAATGATATTATATTTATTATTATAATGTTTATCTTCTTATTTGTGTCCCACTTTTTAAATTATGTTACAGCAAATGTCAACGAATGTAATTTCAATAGGAAGGAATCCAATGTTATCATACTGTGCAAAACTTTCCATGAATTATATATACATATAAAGGCATACTAGATAGAGATATATAGATATACTCCAGCCTTTTTTTTTTTTCTTCTTTTGTTTACTTCATGAAAACATCATCATCTTTTACCACCTCATCCATCCTTCACTCTCTTATTACCACCCAAGAACACTATCGAGCTACCATCTCTCCCATCGGAGACCACATCACCGAACCACCATAAATTACCCAACTAAACCGCCACTTTCACCTTCACCTTTGTGAACCCATAACCACCATCTAACTATTCTAAATACATACATACATTTACGCCTATAGATACATAACAGCTCGATCTCAACTTCCTGCGAAACCCTAGGCCTTCCACCACTGATTACCATAGCCACCATCGTCTACCAATATTCCTTCATCACTTAACTACCACGATGTTACACCTTGTTCTATATTTTTCTTTGTTTTCTATTCGAACAACCCATGAGCCTGCTACTAATTTCGATCAACAATATCACAAGTTCATGCTATCATGATCGAACAACGTTGAGGTTTCTTTGTTTCTATAGTGTACGTTTGATCAATCGCCACTACGAACCATAGCTACATTTACTGCACCGCTTATTATGTTTCCTGTTTAAGTTTTTCTGTCAAACTCACGATGATGTAGCTGCTTATGACTTCTGTTTTCCTAATCGAGCTAAACCGTCAAATAAGTAACTGCTACTACAGCTCGTTATTTCTGTTTCTGTTCAAACCTTCAATCTCACACCATTCTAGTTTAGCTAAAAACAACCACCATATACCCACCACAACCAAACCCATTTTAAAGATTTTTACTCGCTATTGTCGTTATCTGTTGTCCCTGTATCCTTTTCTCTGCTGTAGTAAACAGCCGTGAAACCACCACTCGCCACTCTATCCCTATCATACTTCCCCTCTCTATCTATAAACCCTAAATCACTCCATTTTTACTGTTACTATTTCCATTCTTTATCCTATTTTGAACAGTTCAAAAACCAAACACCAACCTTTGTAATTCTGATTGATAACGAAACCCATAAAACGATGATGATTAATCGAAGCTTGATTATTGTGGACGACTACTATATTTTATTCTTCTGTTCGAGTATTTTCACAAACCTGCAAATCATCGAATACAACCTAAGCTTTTAGAAATTAAAGCTGAAACAGACAGGTGTTATTCAATTGATTTAGTGGGAAATTTGATTTAACAAGAAACCTGAATTCCTCTTGTTGCTGTGGGTTGCGGCTGACGAGAACCAAGCAAGCAGGAAGAACAAAACCCTTTTTATTTATCGATTAGTTCAAATAGGCCATTTACACTGTTATTGGATTGGGCCGAAATCTTTTATTTAGAATGTTAGGCCAAATTTATTCTTGCACAAGTGGGCTGCAATATCAATTGCTTGTTGGGCCAAAAGAAGCTGAGTAAGGACGAGTTATAAAAATTAGATTAGAGGTTATTTCGGAAAAATCGCGACAGTCCAGATGGTTAGGGGTGTTTATGTGTAGCTGAGAGGTTGTGGGTTCAAACCTAGGCTCAAGAATTTCTTTTTGGAAACTTGTTACTTTAAGGTAGTATTCATATTCTTATTATTATTATTATTATTATTATTATTATTATTATTATTATTATTATTATTATTATTATTATTATTATTATTATTATTATTATTATTATTATTATTATTATTATTATTATTATTATTACTATTATTATTATGTTATTACTATTATTATTAATATCTTGATTATGATTAAATGATAAAAGATGTTAAATTAAGTTGACATGGTTTAAAAGATAATGGTAAAATGATGAAAATGAAAATAAGTATAAGATAATATATAATCATGATAAATATTATAATTATGATTATTTTGGTATCATTATTAATATTATTATTTTATTATTATTAATATTATTATTATTATTAACATTATTATTATTATTATTATGATGATTACCAATATAAAGATTATAGATACAAATATTATTTTGAAAATGATTAAAATTACAATTAAGTTACAATTTAATGAATTACTAATATTATTATTATTATTACTATAATACAACTTTTATTATTTATATTTTATCAAATAAACAATAAGTATATAAAAATATAATTAATACATATAACATAACTATATAAATATTTTTATAATAAATATTAAGTATTTATTTAAATATATAAAATAAATATAGTTAATTAAGTAATGAAACATTTAATTTATTAATATAAAAAGTATATCACTAAAAAGTATATCACTAATAATATACGAATCTTTTCGATTACCATTATATGTGTTAATATAGATATAAATGATATAGGTTCGTGAATCCAAGGCCAACCCTACATTTGTTCAATGATGTTATATGTATTTTTACTACAAAATACAGTATGGTGAGTATATAGTCCCTTTTAAACTCTAAATATTTTTGGGCTGAGAATACATGCGCTGTTTTATAAATGATTTACGTTATGGACACAAGTGATCAAAAATAAATTCTACGTTGAGTTGTACCATGGCATATTTCTTTATACTCGGTAGCTAATATTTACGTGAGGAGCGTAAACGTGAATCCTGTTGATAGATCTATCGGGCCTGACAACCCCAACCGGGCTGGACGACCAGTTTTAAACGGTTGCACAGTACTTCCTTTCGTTACTACACTTGGTACGATGTAGGGTTTATTTAAGAATATGCTGCTGTGATTTAAATGTTAAGTATGGTTACCAAGTGCTCAACGACTTTTCCATACACGAGGAGTGTATTATGTATAAATATGAAATCTTGTGGTCCATAGTTATAACGCTGCTAGCATCAAACCTATATATCTCACCAACTTTATGTTGACTTTTTAAAGCATGTTATTCTCAGGTACGAATTAAGTCTTCCGCTGTGCATTTGCTCATATTAAGGACGTTACTTGGAGTCGATCATCGCAATGGAACCAAATGGTGATGATTTCGTCCAGGGGGATAAGGACGGGTCCTCACAGGTGGTATCAGAGCGGTGGTCTTAGCGAACCAGGTCTCCCATAGTGTGTCTAACTGGTAGTTGTTAGGATACATTAGTGAGTCTGGACTTCTATCGTGTCTACATGTCAAAAGTTTTGCTTATCATATCTAGTCGGAAATTATCTACTTATCATCCTTAGGGAATTGCCTGCTTATCATTCTTAAGTCTAGACACGTCTTACTGCATTTAGTGCATCGATAGTGTATGGACAAAATTCATATCTTAGCGTAGCTGTAGACTTGCCTGACATATGCCGTAGGTTCCTCTGTAGTCTACGAAATCTTTAGTATTATATATATATATATATATATATATATATATATATATATATATATATATATAGATATTCTATATAGCTAGAATATCATCTGATATCTAAAGATCATTCCACACCGAAGATGTTTTCCATCCACCAAATTGCTCTCTTGGCAATGAACCTGAAGCACTTACCGGCGAACCTGTTCGAGAAACCATTTTCTCTCTTATTTCTAGATTATCTCGTCACGATTATATACTATCCCATATTTCGAATCTTGTTCATTTGCTCGCTCCAACCGCCAATCATTCCGGTGTACTAGCAGAAATTAACGAACTTCGCGCTCGTGTGATGACGTTGGAGAACAATGTGCGAAGGTTGCAAACACCAGCAACAGCACCAGCCGCATAATCTGAACCACCATCATCAACGTCAACAGTACCCTCATTCCCCCCCAAAGCACAACCGTGTTGTAAACCTCAACATCACAATTTGTACCTCGGATATTAACCTCACATGCCTCAATAACCCCATCTGTACTTCGAGTATGATCTTCGTTCTACATATCGTTTTACATCGATTATCTTCGCTTTACGAATCGTTCTACCTCATTTATCTTCGTTCGACATGGTGATTATGTAATCTCTAATGTTTTAGAGATTATGTACTCTAATTCTAGTCGTAAATCAAATGAGTTTAATATCTTATTGACTCATTAAATCCATGATTACATTCGAAGGAAATATATATGCAAGTATATTTCCATAAAGATTGTAGTTAAAAATTCTTTTGTACAAACTGTTAATGATGAAAAATATTTTAACAGGTAGGTAGTACCCGAGGAATATTTAAATTTCACATTAATAAGTTACACTGTACATTCTTCGAATCTGATTCAACGGTCATCTATTATCCTACTTACAACCACCGATATTCGTATCCGCTCACCACAGAATAATCGTTTCCATTCAAATTTCATATTTGGATTTTGACCTATCAGAATCCAACAAGTGGCATAACGAAGAAAAACATTGGACAAAATAAAATTTGTTAGAAACACACAAATTAACTATGATGAATATTGTTAAGATTCCACGCTAACTGTTCCTAGCTAACTGTTCCCAGCTAACTGATTAACATTTAATTTATCGCAATTTACATTCTCGCAATTTTATTTATTGTTATTTAAATTCTGCACTCTACATACCGTCGGGACACAATACGTCGGAGTAATTCTGAGACAATACGTTGTATAATGGGTCATGATATATATTTATTTATTTATTTTATGCACTTTAAATAACGGGACACGTATACAAGGTTTTGACTTATCATATTGACCCATCTATATATATATTTCGGAACAACCGTAGACACTCTATATGTGAATGTGGGAGTTGGCTATACAGGGTCGGAGTTGATTCCAAAATATATATATACTTTGAGTTGTGATCGACACTGAGACCGGTACACGGGTCACGATACGTATTAATTAATTCGAATATTATATATCTAATTTATATATGAAATTATTGGACCATTGGACAATCGGACTATTGGACTGCTAACTTTGGACAATTAAAAAGAATTAAAATGTTGATTATAACATATGAAACTAAACAATTCTTCAAGCTTGCCACTTGATTCCATCTTAAACCTCATTTGTACCTCGACAGTTACAATTCGCGTTCCAATCTTTCATGATTTTTGAAAACACCTCGATCGGGAGAATGAACCAGTCGCACATCATCTACGGAAGAAAAGATTCATGAACCTGAAAAACTCTCTAACCCAAATTCATAGTTTAACACGTACCTGTGTTGAATCCTTTACCATTTATTAGCAAAAACAACCTTACAATTCCTTTTCAAAGTAGCCAATTTTGTCACAGCTCCAACAAGTTAACCTCGACTTCTCAGTAAGACTAGTCTTATTATAATCTCGATATACATACGTTATTCTTTCGCCGTCGTTACCAGAGAATCTTTTATATTCCACGACATCATTAGCTGACGTACCAGCAGCTCGTTGTTTCTTTGGCAAAATCCGCAATCAGTATTTTGAAAATCTCGCAAAACTTCTCCAGTTATACCTATAACATCTATTCCTAAGAATTTCATACTCCGAATGTGAAGTTTCTGAAAAACACCCTGAACTATGAAGTAGTTCTTGAAATGTTGAAGAAGCAGCAAAAACTGTAAACGACTTTAACAGTCAAAAGCTTGACGATAAAGTACAGTGTGTTGGTAAAGCTCAGAAAAAGAAAATTTGAGAACTGGAAAAAAACGGATTGAGCAAAGTATGAAAGAGACTGTGGATAAATCACAAGGACTGAACCTGCCTTCAAAGAATCCAAATGATTCAGTGCCTACTGAAACCGTTAGTAAGAACCCTACTCCTTATTCTAAACCTTTCTAGATGATATCCTTCATCATCATCTTATCCTAGATATTATAAGATATCTTCATATCTTCCGTTATATATATTCTCCATATTTCTGGAGATATTTTCACAACTATTCTTATCTGAGATCATTTATCTCTCCGTAATATCTGCGTTACAACATAAAAGAAACTGTGTTAGTTTCTAAATTCTGAAACTTTCAAGTTTAAAATATGAATGTTTTGAAGTAGTGTTGGGAACTGATGCATGATTTAGTATAATATAATGACACTTGATCAACGTCATTATATTACAGTAAGTCATGTTGAGTTTCTAATGGAATGTGATGATTCACAGTACCATCATCATGTGCCATGTTACACGGCTCTTACATTCTATTCAAATTCTAAAAATATCAAGACAATATTTCTTGATGATTCGGTCTTTTCCAGGATATTCTGGTAATTTGATAAATCAAAATTTGTTCCATTACCATTTCTATCTTAGAGCATTAACAATGTTCATTCCAAAATCCAGATGAGTGAATTCCGGACCATTACAAAAGATGCTTAGTTGAAAAGGAGGAAAAGAAAAAGAATGAAGCTCCGAAATAAAAATTGTAGTAAAAATCGCAGTAATTAGGAAAGAGCATTAACTGTGGATGACAATGATTATATAAGAAAGAAGCAAGGACATCGAGGTATAAGGGAAGATATAAAACCCAACAACCACCCAGAAACTACAAATCGTGTATATCAATACGTATTGCAACGTAAAGATACGGGAGAATTAGAAACATTATAATTCCAAGGAAATCATAAAAGTGAATAGATTCTTCTGGCGGCAGATGAAAGAGAAGAATGAAAGATATGAAAGTTAGAAGTATAATAAGAATCAGGATTGGATGGAGCATATTAAGGAATGAGTAGAGGAAGAAAGAACAGATGGTGTGAAGAATAAGGAAATGAAGGGGTGGATTTATAGCAATATATCCGATAGAGAAATCGGAACAAATTATTGCATTAAATCAAAGAAGATCTTGATCGCCGAAGAACCAAATTGTAACGACCCGCACTTTTTCGATCGTTCTATACTTATAAGATTAATATTTACATAAATTAAACCTTACCAACATGATAAGCAATCCAAATTGTTGAGACTTATGTTTTTGAAAAGAGTTTTACACAACGTTTGACCGTCTAGTTTGACCGATGATATCACGAACTATACAATATATGATAATTATACGTTTGTGTATATATATGTATATATACATATTTAACATGATCTAAGGATGTTTTAATATCTCATTTTGTATTAATAACAACAAGTTATAAGTATATTTTGAAACTACTAACTTAAGTTTTCAAAATAATAACCATACGTAACGTTATTTGACTTAAATACTTATGACCTATAATGTTTATACATATATCGTATAAGTAATGTATTTAATCACTTTTAAAGACTTAAATACATAAAAAAATATAAGTATATTTACAAAAGATAGCTATATTTGAATCCTCGTTCCGTTTTCTCAAAGATTTCTATACGTATACCTAGGGTATATGTACCCGTATCATACGCAGCTTCTAGATGTATTTACTATTGGTATATACCAATAAAAATCTGCTCCTTAGCAGCCTTAAATGATTAAAAAACATGTGGAACCAACCATTTGTCAAGTAGCATGAATTATTTAGCAAGAAAACAAAGTTAGGTATCTTTTTTTTCCTTTATAACCTAAAAACGTTTTTATGCATGCACACCATTTCTTCACCCCATTTTCTCATACTTACACTTCCATTTCTCTCTCAAAATACTCTTAAATTCATACTTGATCATCTCCAAGCATTTTCCCCATCATTTAGCTTCAAAAACAACACTTAAACCTCATAAGAAAACCTTACAAAAACACTTCAAGAAATCCTTCCAAGAACACAAACTTACTTCCAATCTTTCATCCAATTCCATCACCCTTTTGGTTCTAGCTTTTTACTCCTCTTTTACAGCAACCTTGTCCAAGGAACATGAGGTAGTAACTATGTTCATAACCTTATTCGATTCATATATATATAGTTATCATATTTTGTGGTATACAATTTTAACAACAAGAACATAGTTTGAAAGTTTTCAAACTTGTTTGCAAACTAAATAGATCCTTCTAACTTAACTTTTAAAATACTTCAAGACCTATAATATAACTTAATTATATGCTAATTTAACAAGGTATAACTTGGTTTTTCAAAGAATACCTTAAAAACTGTTTTTACGACGTCGGAGTGCAACCGGGGACTGTTTTGGGTTGGATAATTAAAAACCATTTTAAACTTTGAGTTGGAGGTTTATTTTCTGGAAAAATGATTTTTAATATGAATATGATAACACATAAAAATTTCATGATTTAATTCAAAGTATAAGTATTTTTAGAAAAATAATCATTTAAGGTTGTTTACATAAAGGGAAATGTTTAACTTCATAAGTTTCACTAAAGTTTCACCTATGCCGTGTGATTTTGAATACAAACTAAGGTATTTACAGTTCATAGTCTTAAAGAGGGACTCGATCCAAGGAGATGGCAAGTTGAATCAACGAAAACGGATTTGTAACGAAGAAACTATGACCGAAACAAAATTGGTTATCCAAGACTTGTTTAACTTCGGGATTAATTAGGAAAAATTAAATAAATCACATATTTCTAAGATAACATGATATTTTATATATATGTACTTATAATTCAATTTTATATGGTTCAGGATCACCCGTAAACAACACGAGAAGATTAATCATAAGATCCCATGTTTGTACGCAACACGTCATTTGACAACACCGGTACTTTATGTACGCAACACGTCATTTGACAACACCGGTACCGTGGGTCAAGATTAATCTCGACCAATACATATACGATGGAGTTTTATTTATTTCGTTGGGGGTTTTATTTACTTCATTGCGGGTTTATTAAACATCTAAATATGAACCATTAAAATTGAATTACTAACAACGAAATGCTAACTACGGACTAAGGAATTATTAAAAGTATTAAAAGTATAACAAGTATATATATGTGACGTTTGTTTAAAAAAAAAGTATTGATATATTATATATGGATAGGTTCGTGATATCAACCGGAAGACCAAATCAAATATATATATTTCTTCGAGACAACAGTGAGTATATAGTCCCACTTTTAAACTCTAAATATTTCGGGATGAGAATACATGTATTTTATGTTTTACGATATGGACACAAGTAACTGAAAAATATATTCTACGTTGAGTTGTACCACTGGCATACTTCCCTGTAGCTTGGTAACTAATATTTACAGCGGTATTGTAAACGCGAATCCTGTTGATAGATCTATCGGGCCTGACAACCCCAACAGGACTGGACGACCAGTATTCAACGGTTGCACAGTACTTCGTTTTGTGACTACACTTGGTACGGTGTAGTAAGATTTTATATTAAAGGGAATGTGCGACGTGATTAAATGTTAAGTATGGTTACCAAGTGCTCAACCACTTAGAATATTTTTATTAAACTGTTTATATACGAAATCTTGTGGTCTATATATATATATATTGCTGCCGGCACTAAACCTATATCTCACCAACTTTATGTTGACGTTTTAAACATGTTTATTCTCAGGTGATTTCTAAAAGCTTCCGCTGCATTATGTTGAATTTGAGCAGGATCTTGCGTACGCATATTTGTGTCAAAAATAAAACTGCATACCCAAGGATTTGTGTTGTAAAATATGCTCGAAATCGTGTTGTTATTATCATTTGTAAAGTTTGTAAGTCGAAGATTATCGCTAAACGATAATCATCTTTATTTTGTCCAAAGCTTGTATCAAAAATAAGAATCATGGTTTGTAATGTATAATATATGCAGTTTTTCTTTTAAAAATGTCGCATATAGAGGTCAATACCTCGCAATGAAATCATACGTTATCTAACACGTTCTTATGGTTAAGGACGGGTTATGACATGTGGTATCAGAGCGGTGGTCTTAGCGAACCAGGTTTGCATTAGTGTGTCTAACCGAGAAGTCGTTAGGATACATTAGTAAGTCTGGACTTTGACCGGGTCTGATTTAAAAAAACCATTGCTTATCATTGTTGGTTAAAATTTATATGTAAATATTATGTAGTACTAATGGGTTAGTTGTTATGTGATAGATGTCGGGCTCGAAACTTATTATCACATTCAGCGACTCCGAATCAGAATCTTCCGATGGTGTTCCAGTCATTAACCTATCCGATGACGAAAATAGTATCTTTGGGGAAGACTCATAAATTCCGGATGAACCAACTATAGAAAAATCGAAAAGTGAACCCGAGGAAGAAAGTGAACCCGAGGAAGAAAGTGAACCCGAGGAAGAAATACTAGAAATTACGAAAGAAAAGTTCGATCAAGGAAAGAAACGAAAAGCTAATGAATTAGAAAATTCAAATCCCGAGTTTAGTGAGGATGTTGTGGCACCAACTCCACTAAACACTACCACCCCTATACCCGCTATTCCTATTAGTGCTATTCCGGCATCCAGTTCTTCAGCCCCACCGCCAAAATATAGGCAGACAGCTAGGATAAGCGTTAGGCCATTCATTGGAACTAAACGTCCTAGAAAATAGACCAAACGATGCGCTGCCGTATTAAACCATGGGATCATATAATGTTTTGTATAATATTATTAGTGTGGTTTGCTTAATGTTCGATGTAAAATAAGCATATGTAAAATAGTGAAGTATGAAATGCAATAATTTTCCATGGTTAAGTATTATTTAGATTGTAGTAATTGGTTTTGTACTAAGCTATTAAGTATGAACATTAACGGGTAGGTACTACCCTAGATATAATTATAAAATGCTAATAAGAAGAAAAGGCTTTTATAATAATACCTGGTTCATATTATTAACAAGCTATAATGTACTATAAATACACACTACATCTATAATATTCCATGTGAATAATTATTTTCTTTCATTAGGAAATGGAGCGATTGAATCGAATGACGGAACAAGAAGTTGAGGAATTCATCAACCAGCGAGTCAATGACAGAATGTTATGGGTCGAAGCTGCAAGAGCTGCTGCAGTTAACCCAAATCCTCGTGTAGGATGCACCTACAAGACGTTTCAAGCTTGCAAGCCCTCATCATTCTGTGGAACGGAAGGGCCGATCGGTTTAACCCGATGGATAGAAAAGATGGAGACTGTGTTCAAAATCAGTGGTTGTGATGAAAAATACATGACCAAGTATGCATCGTGCACTTTACAAGATAGTGCACTCACGTGGTGGAAAAATTACGTGAAGGCTGTAGGAGGAGATGTAGCTTATAATACTCCATGGGAAGAATTCAAAACGATGTTAATCAACGAGTATTGTCCAAGGAACGAGGTTAGGAAGTTAGAAGATGAGTTACGAAGTTTGAAGGTGGTTGGTACTGAAATCACCAACTACAATCAGCGATTCATGGATTTAGTTTTGCTATGTCCTGAATTGGTTCCAACCGAAGCACGAAAGATTGAAATGTACAAAGATGGTTTGCCCTCAAAGGTTAAGGCAAACGTTACAGCATCAAAACCTAGGACAATTCATGAAGCTATAACCATGGCAAACGAACTAATGGATCAGGTCATCTTGGATAAGAAAGCATTCAATACTGAGGTGAAGGTATTGGGTAACAAGAAAAAGTGGAATGGAAGTTATGATCGAGGTAATCAACAACAACCTTTTAAGAAACAAGAAACCACGAAAGGTGCGGGTAGTGGTTCAGGTTTTGGTTACAAAGGACAAAGTCCTTTATGCAACCGATGTCACAAACATCACTTTGGTTACTGTAGTGTGTTATGCACCAAATGTAATCGACAGGGTCATCTTGCTGAAGATTGTAGGGCTCTCGTTACAAATGCAAATGGTACCAAGACTCCTGCCACCAATGCAAATAGAACTGCTTTGGCTACCGTTACTTGTTTTGGGTGTGGAAAACAAGGTCATTATAAGAGCCAGTGCCCGAATCCAGAGAAGAATGTCGGACCTGCACGTGGAAGAGCGTTTGTTATTAATGCTAGAGAGGCACGTGAAGACCCGGAGCTTGTTACGGGTACGTTTACCATTAATAACTTATCAGTATCTATTATATTTGATACTGGCGCCGATAGAAGTTATGTGTGTAGAAATTTTTACACTAAATTGAATTGTTCATCATTACCTCTAGATGCTAAGTACATGATTGAGTTAGCTAATGGTAAACTAATTAAAGCCGATAAAATTTGTCGTGATTGTGAAATAAATTTAGCCGGAGAAACGTTTAAAATCGACTTAATACCCGTAGAATTAGGAAGTTTTGATGTAATAGTCGGCATGGACTGGATGTCCAAAGTAGGAGTTGAAGTTGTGTGTGCCAAGAAGGCAATTCGCATTCCTTGTAAGGATAAAATGCCGGTGATGATTTATGGAGAGAAGGGTAATTCAAAGCTAAAACTTATTAGCTGTTTGAAAGCCAAGAAGTGTTTAGAAAAGGGATGTTATGCTATTTTAGCACATGTTAATAAAGTCGAAAAGAAAGAAAAAGAGAAGTGCATCAATGACGTGCCTGTGGCAAGAGATTTTCCTGAAGTTTTTCCGGAAGAGTTGCCGGGATTACCTCCATTTAGATCGGTGGAATTTCAAATAGATTTAGTACCAGGAGTTGCACCAGTGGCTCGTGCGCCATATAGACTTGCACCGTCCGAATTAAAAGAACTTCAAAGTCAGTTGAAAGAATTACTGGACCGTGGATTCATACGACCAAGTACTTCACCGTGGGGAGCTCCAATTTTGTTTGTTAAGAAGAAAGATGGATCTTTTAGGATGTGTATAGATTATCGTGAATTAAATAAGTTAACTATCAAGAATCGGTATCCACTACCGAGAATTGACGACTTATTTGATCAATTGCAAGGATCATGTGTTTATTCGAAAATCGATCTAAGATCGGGTTATCATCAATTACGCGTCAAAGAAGAAGATATACCGAAAACTGCTTTTCGAACACGCTACGGTCATTACGAATTTTTGGTCATGCCGTTTGGATTGACGAATGCGCCAGCTGTATTCATGGACCTCATGAATCGAGTTTGTAGTCCGTATTTAGATAAGTTTGTTATCGTTTTCATTGATGATATTCTTATCTATTCCAAGAGTGAGCAAGAGCATGAAGAGCATTTAAGGTTGATATTAGAGTTGTTGAGAAAAGAACAGCTATATGCTAAATTTTCTAAATGTGCTTTCTGGTTGAAAGAAGTGCAATTTCTTGGCCACGTTGTTAGTAGCAAAGGAATTCAGGTTGATCCAGCAAAAACTGAAGCCATTGAAAAATGGGAGACTCCTAAGACACCAACGCAGATACGCCAATTTTTGGGTTTAGCCGGTTATTATAGAAGGTTTATTCAAGATTTTTCCCGAATAGCTAAGCCGTTGACAGCGTTAACGCAAAAAGGGAAGAAATATGAATGGACCTCTGAGCAGGAGAACGCATTTCAAATACTGAAGAAGAAGTTAACTACGGCGCCTATTTTATCGTTACCAGAAGGGAACGATGATTTTGAAATATATTCTGACGCTTCGCGACAAGGTTTTGGTTGCGTTCTTATGCAACGGAAGAAAGTTATTGCATACGCATCCCGACAATTGAAGATTCATGAGCGGAATTATACGACGCATGATCTAGAACTGGGAGCAGTAGTGTTTGCATTGAAGATGTGGAGACACTACTTGTATGGGGTTAAATTCACTGTGTTTACTGATCATAAAAGCCTTCAACATATATTTGATCAGAAACAACTAAACATGAGGCAACGTAGGTGGGTCGAGTTAATAAACGACTATGATTGTGAAATTCGTTATCATCCCGGGAAAGCGAATGTGGTGGCTGACGCATTAAGCAGAAAGGAACGAGAACCAATTCGAGTACGAGTAATGAACATAAAAATTCGCATGAACCTCAACTCACAAATCAAAGAAGTTCAACGAGAAGCACTCAATAAAGAGAACATAAGAAGTGAAATAATGAAGAAGTATGAGAAGCAACTCGTTATACGGGAGGATGGAATTCGATATTTTGCAAATCGTATTTGGGTACCGAAGTTGGGTGGATTAAGGAAGTTGATATTGAACGAGGCACATAAGACAAGATACTCGATACATCCTGGAGTTGGAAAGATGTATCAAGATCTTAAGACACATTATTGGTGGCCTAATTTAAAGACAGATGTTGCAACATATGTTGGGGAGTGTTTAACTTGTTCCAAGGTCAAAGCAGAACATCAAAAGCCGTCAGGGTTACTTCAACAACCAGAAATCCCAGAATGGAAATGGGATGGTATTACCATGGATTTCATCACGAAGTTACCAAAGACTGCCTGGGGATACGACACCATTTGGGTAATTGTTGATCGTCTCACCAAGTCTGCACATTTCTTGCCTATAAAGGAAACGGATAGAATGGAGAAACTATTACGATTATATATAAAGGAAATTGTTTCAAGGCATGGAATACCTATTTCCATTATATCCGATCGTGATAGTAGATTTACCTCAAAATTCTGGCAATCACTACAGGAGGCACTAGGAACTCGTTTGGATATGAGTACCGCATATCATCCGCAAACGGACGGGCAGAGTGAAAGAACAATTCAGACTCTTGAAGACATGCTCAGGGCATGTGTGATCGATTTTGGAAACGGATGGGATAAGTATTTACCGTTAGCAGAATTCTCGTATAATAATAGTTATCATGCGAGCATTAAAGCTGCACCATTCGAAGCACTGTATGGAAGGAAGTGTAGGTCTCCTATCTGTTGGAATGAAGTAGGAGATCGACAATTAACTGGTCCCGAGATCATACACGAAACGACTGAGAAGATAGTACAAATCAAGGAGAGATTGAAAACAGCCCGTAGTCGCCAAAAGAGCTACGCTGATGTCCGAAGGAAACCATTAGAGTTTCAAATCGGTGATTTGATAAATCAAAATTTGTTCCATTACCATTTCTATCTTAGAGCATTAACAATGTTCATTCCAAAATCCAGATGAGTGAATTCCGGACCATTACAAAAGATGCTTAGTTGAAAAGGAGGAAAAGAAAAAGAATGAAGCTCCGAAATAAAAATTGTAGTAAAAATCGCAGTAATTAGGAAAGAGCATTAACTGTGGATGACAATGATTATATAAGAAAGAAGCAAGGACATCGAGGTATAAGGGAAGATATAAAACCCAACAACCACCCAGAAACTACAAATCGTGTATATCAATACGTATTGCAACGTAAAGATACGGGAGAATTATAAACATTATAATTCCAAGGAAATCATAAAAGTGAATAGATTCTTCTGGCGGCAGATGAAAGAGAAGAATGAAAGATATGAAAGTTAGAAGTATAATAAGAATCAGGATTGGATGGAGCATATTAAGGAATGAGTAGAGGAAGAAAGAACAGATGGTGTGAAGAATAAGGAAATGAAGGGGTGGATTTATAGCAATATATCCGATAGAGAAATCGGAACAAATTATTGCATTAAATCAAAGAAGATCTTGATCGCCGAAGAACCAAATTGTAACGACCCGCACTTTTTCGATCGTTCTATACTTTTAAGATTAATATTTACATAAATTAAACCTTACCAACATGATAAGCAATCCAAATTGTTGAGACTTATGTTTTTGAAAAGAGTTTTACACAACGTTTGACCGTCTAGTTTGACCGATGATATCACGAACTATACAATATATGATAATTATACGTTTGTGTATATATATGTATATATACATATTTAACATGATCTAAGGATGTTTTAATATCTCATTTTGTATTAATAACAACAAGTTATAAGTATATTTTGAAACTACTAACTTAAGTTTTCAAAATAATAACCATACGTAACGTTATTTGACTTAAATACTTATGACCTATAATGTTTATACATATATCGTATAAGTAATGTATTTAATCACTTTTAAAGACTTAAATACATAAAACAATATAAGTATATTTACAAAAGATAGCTATATTTGAATCCTCGTTCCGTTTTCTCAAAGATTTCTATACGTATACCTAGGGTATATGTACCCGTATCATACGCAGCTTCTAGATGTATTTACTATTGGTATATACCAATAAAAATCTGCTCCTTAGCAGCCTTAAATGATTAAGAAACATGTGGAACCAACCATTTGTCAAGTAGCATGAATTATTTAGCAAGAAAACAAAGTTAGGTATCTTTTTTTTCCTTTATAACCTAAAAACGTTTTTATGCATGCACACCATTTCTTCACCCCATTTTCTCATACTTACACTTCCATTTCTCTCTCAAAATACTCTTAACTTCATACTTGATCATCTCCAAGCATTTTCCCCATCATTTAGCTTCAAAAACAACACTTAAACCTCATAAGAAAACCTTACAAAAACACTTCAAGAAATCCTTCCAAGAACACAAACTTACTTCCAATCTTTCATCCAATTCCATCACCCTTTTGGTTCTAGCTTTTTACTCCGCTTTTACAGCAACCTTGTCCAAGGAACATGAGGT